>NW_027141326.1:0-300000 GCF_036365525.1 Heterodontus francisci
TAGGGGAGTGGGGTAGGGGAATGAAGGAGCGTAGTGGGGGATGGGAGTGTGTTAGGGGAGGGCAGTGAAGAGATGCAGGGGAGCGCAGAGGTGGACTGGTGTGGGGGGAGGTGAGTGTGGGAGGGTTTGGCTAGAGGAGGGGGGTAGGGGAATGGTGGAGTGGAGAGGGGTACTGGAGTTGGGGAGGGGAGTGAGTTAGGGGAGTGGGGTAGGGAAGTGGGAAAGTGGAGTCGGATAGGGGAGTGGGATAGTGGAGTGAGATAGGGGAGTGGGATAGGGGAGTGGGATAGGGGAGCGCAGTGAGGAGGTGGAGGGAAGGGGAGTGGGTGAGTCGAGTTGGTGATGTGTGTGGGGTAGCGGAGTTGGGTTGAGGAGGGCAGTGAGGAGATGGAGGGAAGGGCAGTGGGGAAGGGGTGTGAGGCAGGAGAGTTGGGGAGCGGAGTGGGGGATGGGAGTGTGGTAGGGGAGGGCAGTGAGGAGGTGCAGGGAAGTGGAGTGTTGGACGGGAGGAGAGTGGGGGAGGGGAGTGGGGGAGGGGTGAGGGGGAGGGGATTGGGGGAGGGGAGTGGAGTGGGGGAGGAGTGTCGGGAGTGGAGTGGGCGAGGGGTGTGGGGGAGGGGAAAGGGGGAGGGTTGTGGGGCGGAGTGGGGGAGGGGAGTGGGTGAGGGGAGTGGGGGAGCCGGTGTGGTGTCAGGGAGCGGGGGAGGGGAGCGGGGGAGGGGAGCGGGGGAGGGGAGTGGGGGAGGGGAGTGGGTTAGCGGAGTGGGGGAGGTGAGTGGATAGGGGAGTGGGGTTGGTGTGTGGTGATTGGGAGTGGGGTAGGGGAGTGGTGGAGGGGGTGCGGTAGTGGAGTGCGCTAGTGGAGTGCGCTAGTGGAGTACGGTAGGGGAGTGGGGTAGGGGAGTGGTGTAGGGGAGTGGGGTAGGGGTGTGCGTGAGGGTAGTGAGGGATGGGAGTGTGGTCGGGGAGGGCAGTGAAGAGGTGCAGGGAAGCGCAGAGGTGGACTGGAGTGGGGGAAGGGGAGTGTGGGACGGAGTGGGCTAGGGGAGGGGGTTAGGGGAATGGTGGAGTGGAGAGGGGTAATGGTGTTGGGGAGGGTAGTGAGTTAGGGGAGTGGGGTAGGGAAGTGGGAAAGTGGAGTCGGATAGGGCAGTGGGATAGTGGAGTGGGATAGGGGAGTGGGATAGGGGAGCGCAGTGAGGAGGTGGAGGGAAGGGGAGTGGGTGAGTGGAGTGGGTGAGGTGTGTGGGGTAGGGGAGTTGTGTTGAGGAGGGCAGTGAGGAGGTGGAGGGAAGGGGAGTGGGGGAGGGGTGTGAGGTAGGAGAGTTGGGGAGCGGAGTGGGGGATGGGAGTGTGGTGGGGAGGGCAGTGTGGAGGAGAAGGAAGGGGAGTAGGGGAGGGGATTGGAGGACAGTGAAGAGGTGGAGGAAAAGGGATTGGGTGAGGGGAGTGGTGCATGGGAGGGCAGTGAGGATTTGGAGGGAAGGGATGCGGGTAAGGGGAGTGGGGGAGGGGAGTGGGGGAGGGGGGAGGGGAGAGGGGTAGGGGAGTTGGGGAGCGGAGTGGGGTAGGGGTGTGGGGTAGGGGTGTGGGGGAGGGGAGTGGGGGATGGGAGTGGGGGAGGGGAGTGGGGTACGGGAGCACAGTGAGGAGGTGCAGGGATACGGAGTGGTGGACAGGAGCGGGGGAGGGGGGCAGGGGAGGGGAGCAGGTGTGGGGTGTGGGGGAGGGGAGTGGGGGAGGGGAGTTGTGGAGGGGAGTTGGGGAGAGGAGTGGGGTAGGGAAGTGGGGGAGGGGAGTGAGGGAGGGGTGTGAGGGAGGGGAGTGAGGGAGGGGAGTTGACGAGGGGATTGAGGGAGGGGAGTGGGGGAGGGGAGTGGGGGTGGGGTGTGGGGGAGGGGAGGGGGAAGGGGAGTGGTTTAGGGGGTGGGGGAGGGGAGTTGAGGCAGGGAGTGTGGGAGAGGAGTGGGGAAGGGGAGATGCGGAGAGGAGAGGCAGAGGGGAGTGGGGTGGAGGAGTGGGGGAGGGCAGTGGGGGAGGGGAGTGGGGGGAGGGGAGTAGGGGGAGGGGAGTTGGGGAGGGGAGTGGGGTAGGGGGTGAGGTAGGGGAGTTGGGGAGTTGAGTGGGGGAGTTGAGTGGGGGAGTTGAGTGTGGGAAGGGAGTGTGGGAGGGGAGTGTGGAAGGGGAGTGTGGAAGGGGAGTGTGGAAGGGGACTTGGGGTGGGGAGTTGGGGTGTGGAGTTGGGGAGGGTATGTTGGGGATGGTAGTTGGGGAGGGTAGTTGGTGAGGGTAGTGGGGTAGGGGAGTGAGGAAGGGGAGTGTGGAAGGGGAGTGTGGAAGGGGAGTTGGGGTGGGGAGTTGGGGAGGGTAGTTGGGGAGGGTAGTTGGGACGGTAGTGGGGTAGGGGAGTGAGGGAGGGGAGTGGGGGATGGGAGTGGGGGAGGGGTGTGGGGGAGGGGTGTGGGAGAGGGGAGTGGAGTAGGGGTGTGGGGTAGGGTAGATGGTTAGGGGAGTGGGGCGGGGAGTGGGGGAGGAGAGTGGGGGAGGAGAGTGGGGGAGGAGAGTGGGGGAGGAGACTGGGGGTGGAGAGTGTGGGAGGGGAGTGGGGTAGGGGTGCTGTTTAGGGGAGTGGGGTCGGGGTGTGGGGTCGGGGTGTGGGGTAGGGGTGTGGGGTCAGGGAGTGGGGTCGGGGTGTGGGGTCGTGGTGTGGGGTCGGGGAGTGGGGTAGTGGCGTTGGGGGGCGGAGTGAATTAGGGGAGTGGGGTAGGGAAGTGGGAAAGTGGAGTGGGATAGGGGAGTGGGATAGGGGAGTGGGATAGGGAAGCGCAGTGAGGAGGTGGAGGGAAGGGGAGTGGGATGGGGAATGGGGGAGGTGTGTGGGGTAGGGCAGTTGGGTTGTGGAGGGCAGTGAGGAGGTGGAGGGAAGGGGATTGGGGGAGGGGTGTGAGGTAGGAGAGTTGGGGAGCGGAGTGGGGGATGGGAGTGTTGTAGGGGAGGGCTATGAGGAGGTACAGGGAAGCGGAGTGGTGGACGGGAGGGGAGTCGGGTAGTGGAGAGGGGCAGGGGAGAGGGGGAGGGGAGTCGGGGAGGGGATTGGGGGAGGAAAGTTGGGGAGGGGAGTCGGTCTGGGAGTGGAGTGTGGGAGTGGAGTGGGGGCGTGGAGTGTGGGCGTGGAGTGGGGAGGGATGTGAGGGTGGTTAGTGGGGGAGGGGAGTGGGGGAGGGGTGCGGGGGAGGGCAGAGCGGAAGGGGTGTGCGGGAGGGGAGTGCGGGAGGGGAGTGGGAGGAGGGGAGTGGGGGAAGGGGAGTTGGTGAGGCAAGATGGTGAGGGGAGATAGTGAGGGGAGATGGTGAGGGTAGATAGTGCGGGGAGATGGGGAGGGGAGCTGGGGAGGGGACCTGGGGAGGGGACATGGGGAGGGGACATGGGGAGGGGACATGGGGAGGGGTCTTGGGGAGGGGACTTGGGGAGGGGACTTGGGGTGGGGACTTGGGGAGGGGACTTGGGGTAGAGGAGTGGGCTAGAGGAGTGGGGTAGAGGAGTTGGGTAGAGGAGTGGGGAAGGAGTTTTGCAGAGATGAGAGGGGGAGGAGAGAGGGGGAGGAGAGAGGGGGAGGGGAGAGGGGGAGGGGAGAGGGGGAGGGGAGTGGGGGAGGGGAGTGGAGTGGGGGAGGGGAGTGATGTAGGGGAGTGATGTAGGGGAGTGATGTAGGGGAGTGGGGGATGTGTGGTGTAGGGGAGTTGGGGACTGGAGCACAGTGAGGATGTGGAGAGAAGTGGAGTGAGGGAGGGGCCTGGGGGAGGTGTTTGGGGTAGGGGAGTTGGGGACCGGGGTGCAGTGAGGAGGTGGAGGGAAGGGGAGTGGGGAAGGGGAGTGGGGTAGGAGAGGTGACTAGGGGAGTATGGGAGGGGAGTGAGGTAGGTAATTGGGGACTGGAGTGGGGTAGTGGAGTGGGGTAGTGGAGTGGGGTAGTGGAGTGGGGCAGGGGTGTGGGGCAGGGGTGTGGGGTAGGGGTTTGGGGGAGGGGAGTGGCGGAGGGTAGCGGGGGATGGGAGTGGGGAGGGGAGTTGGGAATTGGGGGAGGGGAGTTTTGGAGGGGAGTGTGATAGGGGAATTGGGAGGAGAGTGGGGTAGGGGAGAGGTGCAGGGGTGTGGGGGAGGGGATTTGGGGGTGGGGTGTTTGGGAGTGGGGGAGGGGAGTGGGTGAGGGGAGTTGGGGAGGGGAGTTGGGGAGGGATCTGGGGGTGGTGTGAGGGGGAGGGGAGTTGGGGAGGGGAGTGGGGTTGGGGACTGGTGGAAGTGGGGGAGGGCAGTGAGGAGGTGGAGTGAAGGGGAGTGGCGTGGGGAGTGGGCAGGGCAGTGGCGTAGGGGAGTTGGGTAGGGGAGGGCAGTGTGGAGGAGAAGGAAGGGGAGTAGGGGAGGGGATTGGAGGACAGTGAGGAGGTGGAGGAAAAGGGAGTGGGGGAGGGGAGTGGTGTAGGGGAGGGCAGTGAGGATTTGGAGGGAAGGGATGTGGGTAAGGGGAGTGGTGTCGGGAGTGGGAAAGTGGAGTGGGGAAGGGGAGTGGGGAAGGGGAGTGGGGGAGGGGAGTGGGGGAGGGGAGGGGAGAGGAGGGAGTGGGAGCGGAGTGGGTAGGGGTATGGGGAGGGGAGTGGAGGGAGGGGAGGGATGGGGAGGGGAGTGGGGAGGGGAGTGGGGAGTGGGGTAGGGAGGGCAGTGAGGAGGTGCAGGGATACGGAGTGGTGGACGGGAGCGGGGGAGGGGTGTGGGGGAGGGGAGCGGGGGAAGTGAGTGGGCGGAGAGGAGTTGGTGGAGTGGATTTTGGGAGTGGAGTGGGAGAGGGGAGTGGGGTAGGGGAGTGGGGGAGGGGAGTGGGGAGGGGAGTTGGGGAGGGGAGTTGGGGAGGGGAGTGGGGTAGGGAAGTTGGGGAGTGGAGTGGGGTAGGGAAGTGGGGGAGGGGAGTGAGGGATGGGAGTGAGGGAGGGGAGTTAACGAGGGGATTGAGGGAGGGGAGTGGGGGAGGGTGTTGGCGAGGGGAGGGGGAAGGGGAGTGGTTTAGGGGGGTGGGGGAGGGGAGTTGAGGCAGGGAGTGTGGGAGAGGAGTGGGGAAGGGGAGATGCGGTGAGGAGAGACAGAGGGGAGTGGGGGGGGGAGTGGGAGAGGGGAGTGGGGGATGGGAGTGGGGGTGGGGAGTAGGGGGAGGGGAGTTGGGGGGGAGTTGGGGAGGGTAGTCGGGTAGGGGAGTTGGGGAGTTGAGTGGGGGAGTTGAGTGGGGGGTTGAGCGTGGGAGGGAAATGTGGGAGGGGAGTGTAGGAGGGGAGTGTGGAAGGGGAGTGTGGAAGGGGAGTTGGGGTGGGGAGTTGGGGTGGGGAGTTGGGGAGGGGAGTTGGGGAGGGTAGTTGGGGAGGGTAGTTGGGGAGGTTAGTGGGGGAGGGTAGTGAGGGAGAGGAGTGTGGAAGGGGAGTGGTGGAGGGGAGTGCGGTCGTGGAGTGCGGTAGGGGAGTGCGGTAGGGGAGTGGGGTGTGGAGTGGAGTAGGGGCGTTGTGTAGGGGAGGGCAGTGAGGATTTGGAGGGAAGGGGAGTGGGATAGTGTATTGGGGGAGGGGAGTGGGCGAGGGGTGTGTGTTATGTGAGTGAGGTAGGGGAGTCTGGAAGGGGAGTGGGGAGGGGAGTGAGGTAGGGTAATCGGGGTAGGGGAGTGGATGACGTGCATGGGGTGGGGGAGGGGAGTGGGGGAGTGGAGTGAGTTAGGGGAGTGGGGGAGGGGAGTGGGGGAGGGGAGTGGTGGAGCGGAGTGGGGAAGGGGAGTGCGGTAGGGGAGTGCGGTAACGAGTGGGATAGGGGAGTGGGGTAGGGGTGTGGTGATTTGGAATGGGGTAGTGGAGTTGTTGTGGGAAGTGGGGGAGTGGAGTGCGGTAGGGGAGTGCGTGAGGGTAGTGGGTGATGGGAGTGTGGCAGGAGAGGGCTGTGAAGAGTTGCAGGGAAGCGCAGAGGTGGACTGGAGTGGGGGGAGGGGAGTGTGGGGGGGAGGGGTGTGTGGGAGGGGGTGGCTAGGGGAGGGGGTAGGGGAATGTGGGAGGGGAGTGGGGTAGTGGAGTTGGGGAGCGGAGTGAGTTAGGGGAGTGGGGTAGGGATGTGGGAAAGTGGAGTGGGATAGGGGAGTGGCATAGGGGAGTGGGATAGGGGAGTGGGGGAGGTGTGTGGGGTAGGGGAGTTGGGTTGTGGAGGGCGGTGAGGAGGTGGAGGGAAGGGGAGTGGGGAAGGGGTGTGAGGTAGGAGAGTTGGGGAGTGGAGTGGGGGATGGGAGTGTTGTAGGGGAGGGCAGTGAGGAGGTGCAGGGAAGCGGAGTGGTGGACGGGAGGGGAGTGGGGTAGTGGAGAGGGGCAGGTGAGAGGGGGAGGGGAGTCGGGGAGGGGATTGGGGAGGAGAGTTGGGGAGGGGAGTGGGGGGGGTAGTGGAGTGGGGGAGTGGGGTGGGGGAGTGGAGTGGGGGAGTGGAGTGATGTGGGGGAGTGGGGTGTGGGGAGGGGGGTGAGGGGAGTGTGGGGAGGGGAGTTGGGGAAGGGGTGTGGGGGAGGGGAGTGGGGGAGGGGAGGTGGGGAGGGGAGTGGGGAGGGGAGTGGGGAGGGATGTGAGGGTAGTTAGTGGGGGAGGGGAGTGGGTGAGGGGAGTGGGGGAGGGGAGTGTGTGAGGGGAGCGGGGGAGGGGAGCGGGGGAGGGGAGAGCGGGAGGGGTGTGCGGGAAGGGAGTGGGATAGGGGAGTGAGGAATGGGAGTGAGGGAGGGGAGTGGGGTAAGGGGAGATGGTGAGGGGAGTTGGGGAGGTGACCTGGGAAGGGGACCTGGGGAGGGGACTTGGGGAGGGTACTTGGGGTAGAGGAGTGGGGTAGAGGAGTGCGGTAGAGGAGTGGGGAAGGAGATGAGAGGGGGAGGAGAAAGGGGGAGGAGAGAGGGGGAGGGGCGTGGGGGAGGTATGTGGGGTAGGGGAGTTGGGGACTGGAGCACAGTGAGGATGTGGAGAGAAGTGGAGTGAGGGAGGGGCTGGGGGAGTTGGGGACTGGAGTGCAGTGAGGAGGTGGAGGTAAGGGGAGTGGGGAAGGGGAGTGGGGAAGGGGAGTGGGGAAGGCGAGGTGGGTAGGGGAGTATGGGAGGGGAGTGAGGTAGGTAATTGGGGATGGGAGTGGGGTAGCGGAGTGGGGTAGTGGAGTGGGGTAGCGGAGTGGGGTAGTGGAGTGGGGTAGCGGAGTGGGGTAGTGGAGTGGGGTAGGGGTGTGGGGCAGGGGTGTGGGGCACGGGTGTGGGGGAGGGGAGTGGGGGAGGGGAGTGGCGGAGGGTAGCGAGGGATGGGAGTGGGGGAGGGGAGTTAGAGAGTGGGGGGAGGGGAGTTTTGGAGGGGAGTTTTGGAGGGGAGTGTGACAGGGGAATTGTGAGGAGAGTGGGGTCGGGGAGAGGTGCAGGGGAGTGGGGGAGGGGATTTGGGGGTGGGGTGTGGGAGAGTGGGGGAGTGGGGAGGGGAGTGGGGGAGGGGAGTGGGGGAGGGGAGTTGGGGCGGGGAGTTGGGGAGGGGAGGGGAGTGGGGTTGGGGACTGGTGGAAGGAAGTCGGGTAGGGGAGTGAGGGAGGGGAGTGGTGTAGGGGAGTGGGGTGTTGTGTAGGGGAGTGGGGGAGTGGGTGAGGGGAGGGCAGAGAGAAGGTGGGGTGAAGGGGAGTTGTGTAGGGAGTGGGCAGGGCAGTGGCGTAGGGGAGTTGGGTAGGGGAGGGCATTGTGGAGGAGAAGGAAGGGGAGTAGGGGAGGGGAGTGGAGGAGGGTAGTGGGGGAGGGGAGGGCAGTGAGGAGGTGGAGGAAAAGGGAGTGGGGAGGGGAGTGGTGTAGGGGAGGGCAGTGAGGATTTGGAGGGAAGGGATGTGGGGGAAGGGATGTGGGGAAGGGGAGTCGGGTCGGGGAGTGGGAAAGTGGAGTGGGATAGGGGAGTGGGGGAGGGGAGTGGGGGAGGGGAGTGGGGGTGGGGAGTGGGGGAGGGGAGTGGGGGAGTGGGGGAGGGGAGCGGGGGAGGGGATGTGGGGAGCGGAGTGGGCTAGTGGTGTGGAGTAGGGGTGTGGGGTAGGGTTGTGGGGGAGGGGAGTGGGGGAGGGGAGTGGGGTACGGTGGGCAGTGAGGAGGTGCAGGGATGCTGAATGGTGGACGGGAGTGGGGGATGGGAGGGGAGCGGGGGAGGGGGTGGGAAGGGGGCGGGGGAGGGGAGCGGGGGAGGGGGTTTGTGAAGGTGAGTGGCGGACAGGAGTTGGGGGAGGAGATTTGGGGAGTAGAGGAGAGGGGAGTGGGGGAGGGGAGTGGGGGAGGGGAGTTGGGGGAGGGGAGTTGGCGGAGGGGAGTTGGCGGAGGGGAGTTGGCGGAGGGGAGTGAGGGAGGGGAGTTGACGAGGGAAGTGAGGGAGGGGAGTGGGGGAGGGGAGTGGGATAGGGGAGTTGGATAGGGAATGGGGGATGGGAGTGGGGGAGGGGATTGGGGGAGGGGAGGGGGAAGGGGAGTTGTTTAGGGGAGTGAGAGACGGGAGTTGAGGCAGGGAGTGTGGGAGAGGAGTGGGGAAGGGGAGATGCGGAGAGGAGAGGAGAGGGGGAGGGGAGTCGGGTGGAGGAGTGGGAGAGGGGAGTGGGTTTGTGAGTGTGGTAGGGGAGTGTGGGAGGGGA
Organism: Heterodontus francisci; assembly: GCF_036365525.1. NCBI lineage: Eukaryota > Metazoa > Chordata > Chondrichthyes > Heterodontiformes > Heterodontidae > Heterodontus > Heterodontus francisci. Next base: position 8,686 of record NW_027141326.1, read on the forward strand.
GTGGGGGACAGTGAATGGGGTAGGGGAGTGGCGTAAGTGAGTGGGGGCAGGGAGAGGGGAGGGGAGTGGAGGGAAGGGGAGTTGGGGAGTGGAGTGGGGGAGGTGTGTGGGTTAGGAGAGTTGGGTAGTGGAGGGCAGTGAGGAGGTGGAGGGGAAGGGAGTGGGGTAGGAAAGTTGGGGAGCGGACTGCGGTAGGGATGTGATGTCAGGGAGTGGGGTAGCGGAGTGGGGTAAGGGTGTGTTGACGGGGAGTGGGGTAGGGGAGTGGAGTAGGGGAGTTGTGGAGGGGAGTGCGGTGGGGGAGTGGGGGTATAGAGTGGGGTAGGGGCGTGGTGTAGGGGAGGGCAGTGAGGATTTGGAGGGAAGGGGAGTGGAATGGGGTAGGGGAGTGGGGGAGGGGAGTGGGGTACGGTGGGCAGTGAGGAGGTGCAGGGATGCGGAATGGTGGACGGAGTGGGGGAGGGGAGGGGAGCGGGGGAGGGGGTGGGGAGGGGGCGGGGGAGGGGAGCGGGGGAGGGGGTTTGTGAAGGTGAGTGGCGGACAGGAATTGGGGGAGGAGATTTGGGGAGTAGAGGAGAGGGGAGTGGGGGAGGGGAGTTGGGGGAGGGGAGTTGGGGGAGGGGAGTTGGCGGAGGGGAGTTGGCGGAGGGGAGTGAGGGAGGGGAGTTGACGAGGGAAGTGAGGGAGGGGAGTGGGGGAGGGGAGTGGGATAGGGGAGTGGGATAGGGGAGTGGGGGATGGGAGTGGGGGAGGGGAGTGGGGGAGGGGAGGGGGAAGGGGAGTTGTTTAGGGGAGTGAGAGACGGGAGTTGAGGCAGGGAGTGTGGGAGAGGAGTGGGGAAGGGGAGATGCGGAGAGGAGAGGAGAGGGGGAGGGGAGTCGGGTGGAGGAGTGAGAGAGGGGATTGGGGTTTGTGAGTGCGGTAGGGGAATGTGGGAGGGGAATGGGGGACAGTGAATGGGGTAGGGGAGTGGCGTAAGTGAGTGGGGGCAGGGAGAGGGGAGGGGAGTGGAGGGAAGGGGAGTTGGGGAGTAGAGTGGGGGAGGTGTGTGGGTTAGGAGAGTTGGGTAGTGGAGGGCAGTGAGGAGGTGGAGGGGAGGGGAGTGGGGTAGGAAAGTTGGGGAGCGGACTGCGGTAGGGATGTGGTGTCAGGGAGTGGGGTAGCGGAGTGGGGTAGGGGAGTGGGGGTAGGGGAGTGGGGGTAGGGGAGTGGGGGAAGCGAGTGGGGGAAGCGAGTGGGGGAAGGGAGTGGGGGAAGGGAGTGGGGGAAGGGAGTGGGTTAGGAGAGTGGAGTGGTGTAGGGGATTGGGGTAGGGGAGTGCTGACGGGGAGTGGAGTAGGGGAGTGGGGTATGGGAGATTGTGAGGGAAGTGCGGGAGGAGTGTTGGGGGAGGGGAGTTGGGGAGGGGAGTGGGGTAGAGGAGTGGGGTAGTACAGTGGGGGAGGGGAGTTGCGGCAGGGGTTGGGGAGCGGAGTGGTTGCGGGGAGTTGCGGAGAGGAGAGGGGGAGGGGAGTGTAGTGGGGTGCAGGTGTGCGGTAGGGGAGTGGGGGAGGCTTGTTGGGTATGGGAGTGGGTGTGAGGAGTGGGGTATGGGTGTGCAGTAGGGGAGTGGGGAAGGGGACTGGGGGAGGGGAATGAGGGACGGGAGTGGGGGACTGGGAGTGGGGTAGGGGAGTGGCAAAGGTCCGTGGGGGAGGGGAGAGGGGAGTGGAATGGGGGAGGGGCGTGGGGAGGGGAGTGGGGTGGGGAGTAGGGTGGGATGTGGAGCATGGGAGTTGGGTATGGGAGTTGGTGAGGGGGGTGGGGATGGAGAGTTCGGGAGAGGAGTGGGTGAGCGGAGTGGGGCAGGGGAGTGAGTGAGGGGAGTGAGGGTGGGGAATTGGGGATGGGAGTGGGGGTGGGGAGTGGGGTAGGGGTGTGGGGTAGGGGTGTGGGGTACGGGATGGGGTAGGGGAGTGGGGTAGGGGAGTGGGGGAGGGGAAAGAGGGAGGGGATTGAGGGAGGGGAGTGAGGGAGGGGAGATGGGGAGGATGTGAGAAGGGGAGTGAAGGAGGGGAGTGGAGTAGGGGAGTCGGGTATGGAAGTTAGTGCGGGGAGTTGAGGAGGACAGTGGGGGAGTGTAGTATGGGAGGGGAGTTGGGGAATGGAGTTGGGGAGGGGAGTGAGGGAGGGGAGTTGAGAAGGGGTGTGGGGGAAGGGAGTGGGGTGGTAAGTGGTGCAGGGGAGTTGGGTATGGGAATTGGTGGGGGAGTGAGGGAGGAGAGTTGGGGATGGTAGTTGGGAAGGGGAGTTGGGGAGGGTTGGATAGGGGACCGCGGTAGGGGAGTGGGGGAAGTGAGTGGGGGAGGGGCATGGGGAGAGGTGGTTGCGGGGAGTTGCGGAGAGGAGAGGGGGAGGGGAGTGTGTGAGAGGAGTGGGGGAGTGTAGTGGGGTGTGAGAGTGGGGTAGGGGAGTGGGGAGGGGAGTTGGGGATGGGAGTGGGGGTATAGAGTGGGGTAGGGGTGTGGGGTAGGGGAGTGGGGTATGGAGTGTGGGAGGGGAGGGAGGGGAGTGGGGGAGAGGGAGTGGGGTAGGGGAGTGGGGAAGGGGTGTGGTAGGAGAGGTGGGTACGGGAGTAGGGGAGGGTAGTGAGGTATGGGAGTTCGTGAGGGGAGTGGGGGAGGGGAGTGGGGGAGGGGAGTGATGTAGCGAGTGGGAAAGGGGCGTGGGATAGGGAAGCGCAGTGAGGAGGTGGAGGGAAGGGGAGTGGGGAGGGGAGTGAGGATGTGGGGAGGGTCGAGGTGTTGGGTAGTGGAGGGCAGTGAGGATGTGGAGGGAAAGGGAGTGGGGAAGGGGTGTGGTAGGAGATGTGGGTACGGGAGTAGGGGAGGGTAGTGAGGTATGGGAGTGGTTGAGGGGAGTGGGGTAGGGGAGCGTGGTAGGGGATTGGGGTAGGGGAGTGGGGTAGGGCAGTGTGGTAGGGGAGTGGGGTAGGGGAGTTGTAGAGGGAGTGCAGTAGGGGAATGGGGGAGGGGAGTGGGGTTGGGGATTGGGGGAGTGTACTGGGGGATGGGTGTGTGGTTGGGCAGGGCAGTGAAGAGGTGGAGGGAGCTGAGTGGTGGAGGGGAGTGGGTGAGGTGATTGGAGGAGGGGGTGTGGTAAGGGTGTGAGGTAGGGAAGTGAGGTAGGAGAATTGGGTAGGGGATGTGGTCAGGGAGTTTGGGAGGGGAGTGGGGGAGGGGAGGGGGGGAGGGGAGTGATGTAGGGAGTGGGAAAGGGGCGTGGGATAGGGAAGCGCAGTGAGGAGGTGGAGGGAAGGGGAGTGGTGAGGGGAGTGAGGATGTGTGTAGGGCCGAGGTGTTGGGTAGTGGAGGGCAGTGAGGAGGTGGCGGGAAGGGGAGTGGGGAAGGGATGTGGTAGGAGATGTGGGTACGGGAGTAGGGGAGGATAGTGAGGTATGGGAGTGGTGGAGGGGAGTGGGGTAGGGGAGTGTGTTAGGGGATTGGGGTAGGGGAGTTGTAGAGGGAGTGCAGTAGGGGAATGGGGGAGGGGAGTGGGGTTGGGGATTGGGGGAGTGTACTGGGGGATGGGAGTGTGGTTGGGCAGGGCAGTGAAGAGGTGGAGGGAACTGAGTGGTGGAGGGGAGTGGGTGAGGTGATTGGAGGAGGGGGTGTGGTAAGGGTGTGAGGTAGGGGAGTGAGGTAGGAGAATTGGGTAGGGGATGTGGTCAGGGAGTTTGGGAGGGGAGTGGGGGAGGGGAGTGGGGGAGGGGAGTTATGTAGGGAGTGGGAAAGGGGCGTGGGATAGGTGAGCGCAGTGAGGAGGTGGAGGGAAGGGGAGTGGGGAGGGGAGTGAGGATGTGTGTAGGGTCGAGGTGTTGGGTAGTGGAGGGCAGTGAGGAGGTGGAGGGAAGGGGAGTGGGGAAGGGGTGTGGTAGGAGATGTGGGTACGGGAGTAGGGGAGGGTAGTGAGGTATTGGAGTGGTGGAGGGGAGTGGGGTAGGGGAGAGTGGTAGGGGATTGGGGTAGGGGTGTGGGGTAGGGCAGTGTGGTAGGGGAGTGGGGTAGGGGAGTTGTAGAGGGAGTGCAGTAGGGGAGTGGGGGAGGGGAGTGGGGTAGGAGAGGTGGGTAGGGGTGTGGAGGAGGGGAATGGGGTAGGGGAGTGGGGTAGGGGAGTTGTAGAGGGGAGTGGGGTAGGGGAGTGTGGTAGGGGAGTGGGGTAGGGGAGTGGGGTAGGGGAGTTGTGGAGGGCACTGCGGTCGGGGTGTGGCGTCGGGGAGTGGGGCAGGGGAGTGGAGGATGGGATTGTCTTAGGTGAGGGCAGTGAAGAGGTGGAGGGAAGCGGAGTGGTGGATCGGAGTAGGGGAGGGGATTGGTGGTGGGGTGTGGTAAGGGAGTGGGTTCAGCGAATGGGGTAGGGGAGTGTGGTAGCGGAGTTGGGGAGGCTAGTTGGGGAGGGGAGTGGGGAGGAGAGTGGGGGAAGTTAATGTGGGAGGGGAGTGGACGAGGGGAGCTGGGGCGGGGAGAGGGGGAGGGGAGTGGGGAGAGGAGTTGGGGAGGGGAGTGGGGGAGGGGTGTGGGGGAGGGAGGTGGGGGAGGGCTGTTGGGGGGATTTGGGGAGGGGTGTTCTGGAGGGAAGTGAGGGAGGGGAGTTGTTTTCCAGGGGAGTGGGGGAGGTGAGTTTGGGAGGGGAGTGGAGTAGGGGCTGGTGGTAAGGGAGTTGGTGAGGGGTGTGGGGTAGGGGAGTGGGGTAATGAGTTGGGTGGGGAGTGGGGGAGGGGAGGGGGGAGGGGAGTTGGGGAGGGGAGTTGGGTAGAGGAGTGGGGGTAAGGAGTGGGGTGCGGGAGTGGAGTAGGGGAGTGGGGGAGGTGAGTTGTGGAGGGGAGTGGGGGACAGGGAATGGGGGACAGGGGGAGTGGGGTAGGGGAGTGATATAGGGGGGTGGGTTAGGGGAGTGGTCGAGGGGAGTGGGGTAGGGGAGTGGGGTAGGGGAGTGGGGGAGGGGAGTGGGGGACAGGGAGTGGGGGATAGGTAATGGGGTAGGGGAGTGATATAGGGGAGTGGGGGAGGGGAGTGGGGGACAGGAAGTGGTGTAGGGGAGTGCGGTAGGTGAGTTGGGGTGGGGGGAGGGTAGTGGGGGAGGGGAGTGTGGTAGGGGGAGTGTGGGAAGGGAGTAGGGAAGGGGTGTGTTGTAAGGGAGTGGGGGATGGGAGTGGTGTAGGGGAGTGGGGTAGGGCAGTGATGTAGGGGTGTGTGGGAGTGGAGTGGAAAGGGGACTGGCGAGGGGAGTGGGGTAGGGGAGTGGGGCAGTGAGACGGGTGTGGAGTAGGGGAGGGGAGTGGGGGAGGGGAGTGGCGGCAGGAATGGGGTAGGGGAGTGCGGGAGGGAGTGAGCTGGGGAGTGAGGGAGGGTAGAGTGGGAGGGGAGCGGAGAGGGGAGTAGGGGCGCAGAGTTGGGGAGGGGAGTGGGGAGGGGTCTGGGGGAGGGGATTGGTGGAGGGGATTGGTGCAGGGGAGTTGGGGAAGGGAGTGGGCGAGAGGAGCTGCTGGTGGAGTTGGGGAGTGGAGCGGTTGAGGGGAGTTGGGGAGGGGAGTGTGGCGGGGAGTGGGAGAGGAGTGTGGGGTAGGAGAGTGAGGAGGGGAGTGGGGGAGGGGAGTGGGGGACAGGGAGTGGGGGAACAGGGATTGGGGGACAGGGGGTCTGGTAGGGGAGTGATAAAGGGGAGTGGGGTAGGGGAGTGGGTTAGGGGAGTGGGGGAGGGGAGTGGGGGACAGGGAGTGGGAGAGGGGAGTGGGGTATGGGAGTGGGGTAGGGGAGTGGGTGAAGGGAGTGGGAGTGGGGAGTGGGGGAAAGGAAGTGGGGTAGTGGAGTGCGGTAGGTGAGTCAGGGCTGGGAGAGGGGAGTGGGGGAGGGGAGCGTGGTAGGGGAGTGTGGTCGGGGAGTGTGGGAGGGGAGTTCGGTAGGGGGAGTGTGGGAAGGGAGTAGGGAAGGGGAGTGTGGGAGGGGAGTGGGGGATGGGAGTGGTGTAGGGGAGTGGGGTAGGGGAATGATGTAGGGGAGTGTGGGAGTGGAGTGGTAAGGGGACTGGGGAGGGGAGTGCGGTAGGGGAGTGGAGGCATTGAGAGGGGAGTGGAGTGGGGAAGGGGAGTAGGGTAGGGGAGTGGCAGCAGGAATGGGGTAGGGGAGTGGGGGAGGGAAGTGGGCTGGGGAGTGTGGGAGGGTAGTGTGGGAGGGGAGGGAAGAGGTGTGTAGGGGAGCGGAGTTGGGGAGGGGAGTGTGGAGGGGAGTGGGGGAGCGGATTGGCGGAGGGGAGTGGGGGAGGGGAGTGGGGGAGGGGCGATAGTGATGGAGTTGGGGAGTGGAGCGGTTGAGGGGAGTTGGGGAGGGGAGTGGGGGAGGGGAGTGGGGGAGGGGTGTGGGGTAGGAGAGTGAGGGAGGGCAGTGGGGGAAGCAGTGGGATAGGGGAGTGTGGTTGGGGGTGGGGTTGGGAAGTGGGGGAGGGGAATGAAGTAGGGAAGTTGGGAGGGGAGTGGGGAAGGGGAGTGGGAGAGGGGTGGCTGGGTGGGATGTGGGATATGGAAGTGAGGGAGGGGTGTTAGGGGGTAGTGGTATCGGGGAATGGTGTATGGGAGTGGGGGATGGGATTTGGGGAACAAAGTGATGAGCTCAAAGGAGGAGAAGGTGCAAGAGGAGTTGTGGGGGGAGAGAGAGAGCAAAATGTGAACGGGGCGATTTGGCTAGGGTGGAATATTAACACACTGACAGAGAACACAGATTAATATTAACACACTCACTGACACACTGTGTATATCATGACCCACAGTTAGATACACCCTGTGAAGTGTAAAGCACCCCCACTGTCCTCAGGAATATTAACACACTGACAGAGAACACAGATTAATATTAACACACTCACTGACACACTGTGTACATCATGACCCAGAGTCAGATACACCCTGTGAAGTGTAAAACACCCCCACTGTCCTCAGGAATATTAACACACTGACAGAGAACACAGATTAATATTAACACACTCACTGACACACTGTGTATATCATGACCCACAGTCAGATACACCCGGTGAAGTGTAAAACATCCCCACTGTCCTCAGTAATATTAACACACTGACAGAGAACACAGATTAATATTAACACACTCACTGACACACTGTGTACATCATGACCCACAGTCAGATACACCCTGTGAAGTGTAAAACACCCCCACTGTCCTCAGGAATATTAACACACTGACAGAGAACACAGATTAATATTAACACACTCACTGACACACTGTGTATATCATGACCCACAGTCAGATACACCCTGTGAAGTGTAAAACATCCCCACTGTCCTCAGGAATATTAACACACTGACAGAGAACACAGATTAATATTAACACACTCACTGACACACTGTGTATATCATGACCCACAGTTAGATACACCCTGTGAAGTGTAAAACATCCCCACTGTCCTCAGTAATATTAACACACTGACAGAGTACACAGATTAATATTAACACACTCACTGACACACTGTGTATATCATGACCCACAGTCAGATACACCCTGTGAAGTGTAAAACACCCCCACTGTCCTCAGTAATATTAGCACACTGACAGAGAACACAGATTAATATTAACACACTCACTGACACACTGTGTATATCATGACCCACAGTTAGATACACCCTGTGAAGTGTAAAACACCCCCACTGTCCTCAGTAATATTAACACACTGACAGAGAACACAGATTAATATTAACACACTCACTGACACACTGTGTATATCATGACCCACAGTCAGATAAACCCTGTGAAGTGTAAAACACCCCCACTGTCCTCAGTAATATTAACACATTGACAGAGAACACAGATTAATATTAACACACTCACTGACACACTGTGTATATCATGACCCACAATCAGATACACCCTGTGAAGTGTAAAACACCCCCACTGTCCTCAGTAATATTAACACACTGACAGAGAACACAGATTAATATTAACACACTCACTGACACACTGTGTATATCATGACCCACAGTCAGATAAACCCTGTGAAGTGTAAAACACCCCCACTGTCCTCAGTAATATTAACACACTGACAGAGAACACAGATTAATATTAACACACTCACTGACACACTGTGTATATCATGACCCACAGTCAGATAAACCCTGTGAAGTGTAAAACATCCCCACTGTCCTCAGTAATATTAACACACTGACAGAGAACACAGATTAAAATTAAAACACTCACTGACACACTGTGTACATCATGACCCAGAGTCAGATACACCCTGTGAAGTGTAAAACACCCCCACTGTCCTCAGGAATATTAACACACTGACAGAGAACACAGATTAATATTAACACACTCACTGACACACTGTGTACATCATGACCCACAGTCAGATAAACCCTGTGAAGTGTAAAACATCCCCACTGTCCTCAGGAATATTAACTCACTGACAGAGAACACAGATTAATATTAACACACTCACTGACACACTGTGTATATCATGACCCACAATCAGATACACCCTGTGAAGTGTAAAACACCCCCACTGTCCTCAGTAATATTAACACACTGACAGAGAACACAGATTAATATTAACACACTCACTGACACACTGTGTATATCATGACCCACAGTCAGATAAACCCTGTGAAGTGTAAAACACCCCCACTGTCCTCAGTAATATTAACACACTGACAGAGAACACAGATTAATATTAACACACTCACTGACACACTGTGTATATCATGACCCACAGTCAGATAAACCCTGTGAAGTGTAAAACATCCCCACTGTCCTCAGTAATATTAACACACTGACAGAGAACACAGATTAAAATTAAAACACTCACTGACACACTGTGTACATCATGACCCAGAGTCAGATACACCCTGTGAAGTGTAAAACACCCCCACTGTCCTCAGGAATATTAACACACTGACAGAGAACACAGATTAATATTAACACACTCACTGACACACTGTGTACATCATGACCCACAGTCAGATAAACCCTGTGAAGTGTAAAACATCCCCACTGTCCTCAGGAATATTAACTCACTGACAGAGAACACAGATTAATATTAACACACTCACTGACACACTGTGTATATCATGACCCACAGTCAGATACACCCTGTGAAGTGAAAAACACCCCCACTGTCCTCAGTAATATTAACACACTGACAGAGAACACAGATTAATATTAACACATTCACTGACACACTGTGTATATCATGACCCACAGTCAGATAAACCCTGTGAAGTGTAAAACATCCCCACTGTCCTCAGTAATATTAACACACTGACAGAGAACACAGATTAATATTAACACACTCACTGACACACTGTGTATATCATGACCCAGAGTCAGATAAACCCTGTGAAGTGTAAAACATCCCACTGTCCTCAGGAATATTAACACACTGACAGAGAACACAGATTAATATTAACACACTCACTGACACACTGTGTATATCATGACCCACAGTCAGATACACCCTGTGAAGTGTAAAACATCCCCACTGTCCTCAGTAATATTAACACACTGACAGAGAACACAGATTAATATTAACACACTCACTGACACACTGTGTATATCATGACCCACAGTCAGATACACCCTGTGAAGTGTAAAACACCCCCACTGTCCTCAGTAATATTAACACACTGACAGAGAACACAGATTAAAATTAAAACACTCACTGACACACTGTGTACATCATGACCCAGAGTCAGATACACCCTGTGAAGTGTAAAACACCCCCACTGTCCTCAGTAATATTAACACACTGACAGAGAACACAGATTAATATTAAAACACTCACTGACACACTGTGTACATCATGACCCAGAGTCAGATACACCCTGTGAAGTGTAAAACACCCCCACTGTCCTCAGGAATATTAACACACTGACAGAGAACACAGATTAATATTAACACACTCACTGACACACTGTGTACATCATGACCCACAGTCAGATACACCCTGTGAAGTGTAAAACACCCCCACTGTCCTCAGCAATATTAACACACTGACAGAGAACACAGATTAATATTAACACACTCACTGATACACTGTGTATATCATGACCCACAGTCACATAAACACTGTGAAGTGTAAAACACCCCCACTGTCCTCAGTAATATTAACACACTGACAGAGTACACAGATTAATATTAACACACTCACTGACACACTGTGTATATCATGACCCACAGTCAGATACACCCTGTGAAGTGTAAAACACCCCCACTGTCCTCAGTAATATTAACACACTGACAGAGTACACAGATAAATATTAAAACACTCACTGACACACTGTGTACATCATGACCCAGAGTCAGATACACCCTGTGAAGTGTAAAACACCCCCACTGTCCTCAGTAATATTAACACAAAGACAGAGAACACAGATTAATATTAACACACTCACTGACACACTGTGTACATCATGACCCACATTCAGATACACCCTGTGAAGTGTAAAACACCCCCACTGTCCTCAGCAATATTAACACACTGACAGAGAACACAGATTAATATTAACACACTCACTGATACACTGTGTATATCATGACCCACAGTCAGATAAACACTGTGAAGTGTAAAACACCCCCACTGTCCTCAGTAATATTAACACACTGACAGAGTACACAGATTAATATTAACACACTCACTGACACACTGTGTATATCATGACCCACAGTCAGATACACCCTGTGAAGTGTAAAACACCCCCACTGTCCTCAGTAATATTAACACACTGACAGAGAACACAGATTAATATTAACACACTCACTGACACACTGTGTACATCATGACCCAGAGTCAGATACACCCGGTGAAGTGTAAAACACCCCCACTGTCCTCAGTAATATTAACACACTGACAGAGAACACAGATTAATATTAAAACACTCACTGACACACTGTGTACATCATGACCCAGAGTCAGATACACCCTGTGAAGTGTAAAACACCCCCACTGTCCTCAGGAATATTAACACACTGACAGAGAACACAGATTAATATTAACACACTCACTGACACACTGTGTACATCATGACCCACAGTCAGATACACCCTGTGAAGTGTAAAACACCCCCACTGTCCTCAGCAATATTAACACACTGACAGAGTACACAGATTAATATTAACACACTCACTGACACACTGTGTACATCATGACCCACAGTCAGATAAACACTGTGAAGTGTAAAACACCCCCACTGTCCTCAGTAATATTAACACACTGACAGAGGACACAGATTAATATTAACACACTCACTGACACACTGTGTATATCATGACCCACAGTCAGATACACCCTGTGAAGTGTAAAACACCCCCACTGTCCTCAGTAATATTAACACACTGACAGAGTACACAGATTAATATTAACACACTCACTGACACACTGTGTATATCATGACCCACAGTCAGATACACCCTGTGAAGTGTAAAACACCCCCACTGTCCTCAGCAATATTAACACACTGACAGAGAACACAGATTAATATTAACACACTCACTGACACACTGTGTATATCATGACCCACAGTCAGATACACCCTGTGAAGTGTAAAACACCCCCACTGTCCTCAGTAATATTAACACACTGACAGAGAACACAGATTAATATTAACACACTCACTGACACACTGTGTACATCATGACCCAGAGTCAGATACACCCGGTGAAGTGTAAAACACCCCCACTGTCCTCAGTAATATTAACACACTGACAGAGAACACAGATTAATATTAACATACTCACTGACACACTGTGTACATCATGACCCACAGTCAGATACACCCTGTGAAGTGTAAAACACCCCCACTGTCCTCAGTAATATTAACACACTGACAGAGTACACAGATTAATATTAACACACTCACTGACACACTGTGTACATCATGACCCACAGTCAGATACACCCTGTGAAGTGTAAAACACCCCCACTGTCCTCAGTAATATTAACACACTGACAGAGAACACAGATTAATATTAACACACTCACTGACACACTGTGTACATCATGACCCACAGTCAGATACACCCTGTGAAGTGTAAAACACCCCCACTGTCCTCAGTAGTATTAACACACTGACAGAGAACACAGATTAATATTAACACACTCACTGACACACTGTGTATATCATGACCCACAGTCTGATACACCATGTGAAGTGTAAAACACCCCCACTGTCCTCAGTAATATTAGCACAATGACAGAGAACACAGATTAATATTAACACACTCACTGACACACTGTGTATATCATGACCCACAGTCAGATACACCCTGTGAAGTGTAAAACACCCCCACTGTCCTCAGGAATATTAACACACTGACAGAGAACACAGATTAATATTAACACACTCACTGACACACTGTGTACATCATGACCCACAGTCAGATACACCCTGTGAAGTGTAAAACACCCCCACTGTCCTCGGTAATATTAACACACTGACAGAGAACACAGATTAATATTAACACACTCACTGACACACTGTGTATATCATGACCCACAGTCAGATAAACCCTGTGAAGTGTAAAACACCCCCACTGTCCTCAGGAATATTAACACCCTGACAGAGAACACAGATTAATATTAACACACTCACTGACACACTGTGCACATCATGACCCACAGTCAGATAAACCCTGTGAAGTGTAAAACACCCCCACTGTCCTCAGGAATATTAACACACTGACAGAGAACACAGATTAATATTAACACACTCACTGACACACTGTGTACATCATGACCCACAGTCAGATACACCCTGTGAAGTGTAAAACACCCCCACTGTCCTCAGGAATATTAACACACTGACAGAGAACACAGATTAATATTAACACACTCACTGACACACTGTGTACATTATGACCCACAGTCAGATACACCCTGTGAAGTGTAAAACATCCCCACTGCCCTCAGGAATATTAACACACTGACAGAGAACACAGATTAATATTAACACACTCACTGACACACTGTGTACATTATGACCCACAGTCAGATACACCCTGTGAAGTGTAAAACATCCCCACTGTCCTCAGTAATATTAACACACTGACAGAGTACACAGATTAATATTAACACACTCACTGACACACTGTGTATATCATGACCCACAGTCAGATACACCCTGTGAAGTGTAAAACACCCCCACTGTCCTCAGCAATATTAACACACTGACAGAGAACACAGATTAATATTAACACATTCACTGACACACTGTGTATATCATGACCCACAGTCAGATACACCCTGTGAAGTGTAAAACACCCCCACTGTCCTCAGTAATATTAACACACTGACAGAGAACACAGATTAATATTAACACACTCACTGACACACTGTGTACATCATGACCCAGAGTCAGATACACCCGGTGAAGTGTAAAACACCCCCACTGTCCTCAGTAATATTAACACACTGACAGAGAACACAGATTAATATTAAAACACTCACTGACACACTGTGTACATCATGACCCACAGTCAGATACACCCTGTGAAGTGTAAAACACCCCCACTGTCCTCAGGAATATTAACACACTGACAGAGAACACAGATTAATATTGACACACTCACTGACACACTGTGTACATCATGACCCACAGTCAGATACACCCTGTGAATTGTAAAACACCCCCACTGTCCTCAGCAATATTAACACACTGACAGAGAACACAGATTAATATTAACACACTCACTGATACACTGTGTATATCATGACCCACAGTCAGATAAACACTGTGAAGTGTAAAACACCCCCACTGTCCTCAGTAATATTAACACACTGACAGAGGACACAGATTAATATTAACACACTCACTGACACACTGTGTACATCATGACCCACAGTCAGATACACCCTGTGAAGTGTAAACACCCCCACTGTCCTCAGGAATATTAACACACTGACAGAGAACACAGATTAATATTAAAACACTCACTGACACACTCTGTATATCATGACCCACAGTCAGATACAACCTGTGAAGTGTAAAACACCCCCACTGTCCTCAGGAATATTAACACACTGACAGAGAACACAGATTAATATTAACACACTCACTGACACACTGTGTATATCATGACCCACAGTCAGATACACCCTGTGAAGTGTAAAACACCCCCACTGTCCTCAGTAATATTAACACACTGACAGAGAACACAGATTAATATTAACACACTCACTGACACACTGTGTATATCATGACCCACAGTCAGATACACCCTGTGAAGTGTAAAACACCCCCACTGTCCTCAGTAATATTAACACACTGACAGAGTACACAGATTAATATTAACACACTCACTGACACACTGTGTATATCATGACCCACAGTCAGATACACCCTGTGAAGTGTAAAACACCCCCACTGTCCTCAGGAATATTAACACACTGACAGAGAACACAGATTAATATTAACACACTCACTGACACACTGTGCATATCATGACCCACAGTCAGATACACCCTGTGAAGTGTAAAACACCCCCACTGTCCTCAGTAATATTAACACACTGACAGAGAACACAGATTAATATTAACACACTCACTGACACACTGTGTACATCATGACCCAGAGTCAGATACACCCGGTGAAGTGTAAAACACCCCCACTGTCCTCAGTAATATTAACACACTGACAGAGAACACAGATTAATATTAACACACTCACTGACACACTGTGTACATCATGACCCACAGTCAGATACACCCTGTGAAGTGTAAAACACCCCCACTGTCCTCAGTAATATTAACACACTGACAGAGAACACAGATTAATATTAACACACTCACTGACACACTGTGTATATCATGACCCACAGTCAGATACACCCTGTGAAGTGTAAAACACCCCCACTGTCCTCAGTAATATTAACACACTGACAGAGAACACAGATTAATATTAACACACTCACTGACACACTGTGTATATCATGACCCACAGTCAGATAAACCCTGTGAAGTGTAAAACATCCCCACTGTCCTCAGTAATATTAACAAACTGACAGAGAACACAGATTAATATTAACACACTCACTGACACACTGTGTATATCATGACCCACAGTCAGATACACCCTGTGAAGTGTAAAACACCCCCACTGTCATCAGGAATATTAACACAATGACAGAGAACACAGATTAATATTAACACTCTCACTGACACACTGTGTAATTCATGACCCACAGCCAGATACACCCTGTGAAGTGTAAAACACCCCCACTGTCCTCAGGAATATTAACACACTGACAGAGAACACAGATTAATATTAACACACTCACTGACACACTGTGTATATCATGACCCACAGTCAGATAAACCCTGTGAAGTGTAAAACATCCCACTGTCCTCAGTAATATTAACACATTGACAGAGAACACAGATTAATATTAACACACTCACTGACACACTGTGTACATCATGACCCACAGTCAGATACACCCTGTGAAGTGTAAAACACCCCACTGTCCTCAGGAATATTAACACACTGACAGAGAACACAGATTAATATTAACACACTCACTGACACACTGTGTATATCATGACCCACAGCCAGATACACCCTGTGAAGTGTAAAACACCCCACTGTCCTCGGTAATACTAACACCTGACAGAGAACACAGATTAATATTAACACACTCACTGACACACTGTGTATATCATGACCCACAGTCAGATACACTCTGTGAAGTGTAAAACACCCCCACTGTCCTCAGTAATATTAACACACTGACAGAGAACACAGATTAATATTAACACACTCACTGACACACTGTGTATATCATGACCCACAGTCAGATGCACCCTGTGAAGTGTAAAACACCCCCACTGTCCTCAGCAATATTAGCACACTGACAGAGAACACAGATTAATATTAACACACTCACTGACACACTGTGTATATCATGACCCACAGTCCGATACACCCTGTGAAGTGTAAAACATCCCCACTGTCCTCAGTAATATTAACACACTGACAGAGAACACAGATTAATATTAACACACTCACTGACACACTGTGTATATCATGACCCACAGTCAGATACACCCTGTGAAGTGTAAAACATCCCCACTGTCCTCAGTAATATTAACACACTGACAGAGAACACAGATTAATATTAACACACTCACTGACACACTGTGTATATCATGACTCACAGTCAGATACACCCTGTGAAGTGTAAAACACCCCCACTGTCCTGAGTAATATTAACACACTGACAGAGAACACAGATTAATATTAACACACTCACTGACACACTTTGTACATCATGACCCATAGTCAGATACACCCTGTGAAGTGTAAAACACCCCCACTGTCCTCAGGAATATTAACACACTGACAGAGAACACAGATTAATATTAACACACTCACTGACACACTGTGTATATCATGACCCACAGTCAGATACACCCTGTGAAGTGTAAAACACCCCCACTGTCCTCAGTAATATTAACACACTGACAGAGAACACAGATTAATATTAACACACTCACTGACACACTGTGTATATCATGACCCACAGTCAGATACACCCTGTGAAGTGTAAAACACCCCCACTGTCCTCAGGAATATTAACACACTGACAGAGAACACAGATTAATATTAACACACTCACTGACACACTGTGTAAATCATGACTTAGAGTCAGATACACCCTGCGAAGTGTAAAACACCCCCACTGTCCTCAGGAATATTAACACACTGACAGAGAACACAGATTAATATTAACACACTCACTGACACACTGTGTATATCATGACCCACAGTCAGATACACCCTGTGAAGTGTAAAACACCCCCACTGTCCTCAGTAATATTAACACACTGACAGAGAACACAGATTAATATTAACACACTCACTGAAACACTGTGTAAATCATGACCCACAGTCAGATACACCCTGTGAAGTGTAAAACATCCCCACTGTCCTCAGTAATATTAACACACTGACAGAGAACACAGATTAATATTAACACACTCACTGACACACTTTGTACATCATGACCCATAGTCAGATACACCCTGTGAAGTGTAAAACACCCCCACTGTCCTCAGGAATATTAACACACTGACAGAGAACACAGATTAATATTAACACACTCACTGACACACTGTGTATATCATGACCCACAGTCAGATACACCCTGTGAAGTGTAAAACACCCCCACTGTCCTCAGTAATATTAACACACTGACAGAGAACACAGATTAATATTAACACACTCACTGACACACTGTGTATATCATGACCCACAGTCAGATAAACCCTGTGAAGTGTAAAACACCCCCACTGTCCTCAGTAATATTAACACACTGACAGAGAACACAGATTAATATTAACACACTCACTGACACACTGTGTACATCATGACCCACAATCAGATACACCCTCTGAAGTGTAAAACACCCCACTGTCCTCAGGAATATTAACACACTGACAGAGAACACAGATTAATATTAACACTCTCACTGACACACTGTGTATATCATGACCCACAGTCAGATACACCCTGTGAAGTGTAAAACACCCCCACTGTCCTCAGTAATATTAACACACTGACAGAGAACACAGATTAATATTAACACACTCACTGACACACTGTGTACATCATGACCCACAGTCAGATAAACCCTGTGAAGTGTAAAACATCCCACTGTCCTCAGTAATATTAACACATTGACAGAGAACACAGATTAATATTAACACACTCACTGACACACTGTGTACATCATGACCCACAGTTAGATACACCCTGTGAAGTGTAAAACACCCCCACTGCCCTCAGTAATATTAACACCTGACAGAGAACACAGATTAATATTAACACACTCACTGACACACTGTGTATATCATGACCCACAGTCAGATACACTCTGTGAAGTGTAAAACACCCCCACTGTCCTCAGTAATATTAACACACTGACAGAGAACACAGATTAATATTAACACACTCACTGACACACTGTGTATATCATGACCCACAGTCAGATACACCCTGTGAAGTGTAAAACACCCCCACTGTCCTCAGGAATATTAACACACTGACAGAGAACACAGATTAATATTAACACACTCACTGACACACTGTGTAAATCATGACTTAGAGTCAGATACACCCTGCGAAGTGTAAAACACCCCCACTGTCCTCAGGAATATTAACACACTGACAGAGAACACAGATTAATATTAACACACTCACTGACACACTGTGTATATCATGACCCACAGTCAGATACACCCTGTGAAGTGTAAAACACCCCCACTGTCCTCAGTAATATTAACACACTGACAGAGAACACAGATTAATATTAACACACTCACTGAAACACTGTGTAAATCATGACCCACAGTCAGATACACCCTGTGAAGTGTAAAACATCCCCACTGTCCTCAGTAATATTAACACACTGACAGAGAACACAGATTAATATTAACACACTCACTGACACACTTTGTACATCATGACCCATAGTCAGATACACCCTGTGAAGTGTAAAACACCCCCACTGTCCTCAGGAATATTAACACACTGACAGAGAACACAGATTAATATTAACACACTCACTGACACACTGTGTATATCATGACCCACAGTCAGATACACCCTGTGAAGTGTAAAACACCCCCACTGTCCTCAGTAATATTAACACACTGACAGAGAACACAGATTAATATTAACACACTCACTGACACACTGTGTATATCATGACCCACAGTCAGATAAACCCTGTGAAGTGTAAAACACCCCCACTGTCCTCAGTAATATTAACACACTGACAGAGAACACAGATTAATATTAACACACTCACTGACACACTGTGTACATCATGACCCACAATCAGATACACCCTCTGAAGTGTAAAACACCCCACTGTCCTCAGGAATATTAACACACTGACAGAGAACACAGATTAATATTAACACTCTCACTGACACACTGTGTATATCATGACCCACAGTCAGATACACCCTGTGAAGTGTAAAACACCCCCACTGTCCTCAGTAATATTAACACACTGACAGAGAACACAGATTAATATTAACACACTCACTGACACACTGTGTACATCATGACCCACAGTCAGATAAACCCTGTGAAGTGTAAAACATCCCACTGTCCTCAGTAATATTAACACATTGACAGAGAACACAGATTAATATTAACACACTCACTGACACACTGTGTACATCATGACCCACAGTTAGATACACCCTGTGAAGTGTAAAACACCCCCACTGCCCTCAGTAATATTAACACCTGACAGAGAACACAGATTAATATTAACACACTCACTGACACACTGTGTATATCATGACCCACAGTCAGATACACTCTGTGAAGTGTAAAACACCCCCACTGTCCTCAGTAATATTAACACACTGACAGAGAACACAGATTAATATTAACACACTCACTGACACACTGTGTATATCATGACCCACAGTCAGATACACCCTGTGAAGTGTAAAACACCCCCACTGTCCTCAGGAATATTAACACACTGACAGAGAACACAGATTAATATTAACACACTCACTGACACACTGTGTAAATCATGACTTAGAGTCAGATACACCCTGCGAAGTGTAAAACACCCCCACTG
The DNA here is from genome assembly GCF_036365525.1 of Heterodontus francisci. Classification (NCBI taxonomy): domain Eukaryota; kingdom Metazoa; phylum Chordata; class Chondrichthyes; order Heterodontiformes; family Heterodontidae; genus Heterodontus; species Heterodontus francisci. The sequence continues at coordinate 28,322 of NW_027141326.1, forward strand.
TCCTCAGGAATATTAACACACTGACAGAGAACACAGATTAATATTAACACACTCACTGACACACTGTGTATATCATGACCCACAGTCAGATACACCCTGTGAAGTGTAAAACACCCCCACTGTCCTCAGTAATATTAACACACTGACAGAGAACACAGATTAATATTAACACACTCACTGAAACACTGTGTAAATCATGACCCACAGTCAGATACACCCTGTGAAGTGTAAAACATCCCCACTGTCCTCAGTAATATTAACACACTGACAGAGAACACAGATTAATATTAACACACTCACTGACACACTTTGTACATCATGACCCATAGTCAGATACACCCTGTGAAGTGTAAAACACCCCCACTGTCCTCAGGAATATTAACACACTGACAGAGAACACAGATTAATATTAACACACTCACTGACACACTGTGTATATCATGACCCACAGTCAGATACACCCTGTGAAGTGTAAAACACCCCCACTGTCCTCAGTAATATTAACACACTGACAGAGAACACAGATTAATATTAACACACTCACTGACACACTGTGTATATCATGACCCACAGTCAGATAAACCCTGTGAAGTGTAAAACACCCCCACTGTCCTCAGTAATATTAACACACTGACAGAGAACACAGATTAATATTAACACACTCACTGACACACTGTGTACATCATGACCCACAATCAGATACACCCTCTGAAGTGTAAAACACCCCACTGTCCTCAGGAATATTAACACACTGACAGAGAACACAGATTAATATTAACACTCTCACTGACACACTGTGTATATCATGACCCACAGTCAGATACACCCTGTGAAGTGTAAAACACCCCCACTGTCCTCAGTAATATTAACACACTGACAGAGAACACAGATTAATATTAACACACTCACTGACACACTGTGTACATCATGACCCACAGTCAGATAAACCCTGTGAAGTGTAAAACATCCCACTGTCCTCAGTAATATTAACACATTGACAGAGAACACAGATTAATATTAACACACTCACTGACACACTGTGTACATCATGACCCACAGTTAGATACACCCTGTGAAGTGTAAAACACCCCCACTGCCCTCAGTAATATTAACACCTGACAGAGAACACAGATTAATATTAACACACTCACTGACACACTGTGTATATCATGACCCACAGTCAGATACACTCTGTGAAGTGTAAAACACCCCCACTGTCCTCAGTAATATTAACACACTGACAGAGAACACAGATTAATATTAACACACTCACTGACACACTGTGTATATCATGACCCACAGTCAGATAAACCCTGTGAAGTGTAAAACACCCCCACTATCCTCAGGAATATTAACACACTGACAGAGAATACAGATTAATATTAACACACTCGCTGACACACTGTGTATATCATGATCCACAGTCAGATACACCCTGTGAAGTGTAAAACACCCCCACTGTCCTCAGTAATATTAACACACTGACAGAGAACACAGATTAATATTAACACACTCACTGACACACTGTGTACATCATGACCCACAGTCAGATACACCCTGTGAAGTGTAAAACACCCCCACTGTCCTCAGGAATATTAACACACTGACAGAGAACACAGATTAATATTAACACACTCACTGACACACTGTGTATATCATGACCCACAGTCAGATACACCCTGTGAAGTGTAAAACACCCCCACTGTCCTCAGGAATATTAACACACTGACAGAGAACACAGATTAATATTAACACACTCACTGACACACTGTGTACATCATGACCCACAGTCAGATACACCCTGTGAAGTGTAAAACACCCCCACTGTCCTCAGTAATATTAACACACTGACAGAGAACACAGATTAATATTAACACACTCACTGACACACTGTGTATATCATGACCCACAGTCAGATGCACCCTGTGAAGTGTAAAACACCCCCACTGTCCTCAGTAATATTAACACACTGACAGAGAACACAGATTAATATTAACACACTCACTGACACACTGTGTACATCATGACCCACAGTCAGATACACCCTGTGAAGTGTAAAACACCCCCACTGTCCTCAGTAATATTAACACACTGACAGAGAACACAGATTAATATTAACACACTCACTGACACACTGTGTATATCATGACCCACAGTCAGATAAACCCTGTGAAGTGTAAAACACCCCCACTGTCCTCAGTAATATTAACACACTGACAGAGAACACAGATTAATATTAACACACTCACTGACACACTGTGTATATCATGACCCACAGTCAGATACACCCTGTGAAGTGTAAAACACCCCCACTGTCCTCAGGAATATTAACACACTGACAGAGAACACAGATTAATATTAACACACTCACTGACACACTGTGTGTATCATGACCCACAGTCAGATAAACCCTGTGAAGTGTAAAACACCCCCACTGTCCTCAGGAATATGAACACACTGACAGAGAACACAGATTAATATTAACACACTCACTGACACACTGTGTATATCATGACCCACAGTCAGATACACCCTGTGAAGTGTAAAACATCCCCACTGTCCTCAGTAATATTAACACACTGACAGAGAACACAGATTAATATTAACACACTCACTGACACACTGTGTATATCATGACCCACAGTCAGATACACCCTGTGAAGTGTAAAACACCCCCACTGTCCTCAGTAATATTAACACACTGACAGAGAACACAGATTAATATTAACACACTCACTGACACACTGTGTATATCATGACCCACAGTCAGATACACCCTGTGAAGTGTAAAACACCCCCACTGTCCTCAGTAATATTAACACACTGACAGAGAACACAGATTAATATTAACACACTCACTGACACACTGTGTACATCATGACCCACAGTCAGATACACCCTGTGAAGTGTAAAACACCCCCACTGTCCTCAGGAATATTAACACACTGACAGAGAACACAGATTAATATTAACACACTCACTGACACACTGTGTATATCATGACCCACAGTCAGATACACCCTGTGAAGTGTAAAACATCCCCACTGTCCTCAGTAATATTAACACACTGACAGAGAACACAGATTAATATTAACACACTCACTGACACACTGTGTATATCATGACCCACAGTCAGATACACCCTGTGAAGTGTAAAACACCCCCACTGTCCTCAGCAATATTAACACACTGACAGAGAACTCAGATTAATATTAACACACTCACTGACACACTGTGTACATCATGACCCACAGTCAGATACACCCTGTGATGTGTAAAACACCCCCACTGTCCTCGGTAATATTAACACACTGACAGAGAACACAGATTAATATTAACACACTCACTGACACACTGTGTACATCATGACCCACAGTCAGATACACCCTGTGAAGTGTAAAACACCCCCACTGTCCTCAGGAATATTAACACACTGACAGAGAACACAGATTAATATTAACACACTCACTGACACACTGTGTATATCATGACCCACAGTCAGATGCACCCTGTGAAGTGTAAAACACCCCTACTGTCCTCAGGAATATTAACACACTGACAGAGAACACAGATTAATATTAACACACTCACTGACACACTCTGTATATCATGACCCACAGTCAGATACACCCTGTGAAGTGTAAAACACCCCCACTGTCCTCAGTATTATTAACACACTGACAGAGAACACAGATTAATATTAACACACTCACTGACACACTGTGTATATCATGACCCACAGTCAGATACACCCTGTGAAGTGTAAAACACCCCCACTGTCCTCAGGAATATTAACACACTGACAGAGAACACAGATTAATATTAACACACTCACTGACACACTGTGTTCATCATGACCCACAGTCAGATACACCCTGTGAAGTGTAAAACACCCCCACTGTCCTCAGTAATATTAACACACTGACAGAGAACACAGATTAATATTAACACACTCACTGACACACTGTGTATAACATGACCCACAGTCAGATACACCCTGTGAAGTGTAAAACACCCCCACTGTCCTCAGTAATATTAACACCTGACAGAGAACACAGATTAATATTAACACACTCACTGACACACTGTGTATATCATGACCCACAGTCAGATACACCCTGTGAAGTGTAAAACACCCCCACTGTCCTCAGTAATATTTACACACTGACAGAGTACACAGATTAATATTAACACACTGACTGACACACTGTGTATATCATGACCCACAGTCAGATACACCCTGTGAAGTGTAAAACACCCCCACTGTCCTCAGTAATATTAACACCTGACAGAGAACACAGATTAATATTAACACACTCACTGACACACTGTGTATATCATGACCCACAGTCAGATACACCCTGTGAAGTGTAAAACACCCCCACTGTCCTCAGGAATATTAACACACTGACAGAGAACACAGATTAATATTAACACACTCACCGACACACTGTGTATATCAAGACCCACAGTCAGATAAACCCTGTGAAGTGTAAAACACCCCCACTGTCCTCAGGAATATTAACACACTGACAGAGAACACAGATTATTATTAACACACTCACTGACACACTTGGTACATCATGACCCAGAGTCAGATACACCCTGTGAAGTGTAAAACACCCCCACTGTCCTCAGGAATATTAACACACTGACAGAGAACACAGATTAATATTAACACACTCACTGACACACTGTGTATATCATGACCCAGAGTCAGATACAACCTGTGAAGTGTAAAACATCCCCACTGTCCTCAGTAATATTAACACACTGACAGAGAACACAGATTAATATTAACACACTCACTGACACACTGTGTATATCATGACCCACAGTCAGATACACCCTGTGAAGTGTAAAACATCCCCAGTGTCCTCAGTAATATTAACACACCGACAGAGAACACAGATTAATATTAACACACTCACTGACACACTGTGTATATCATGACCCACAGTCAGATACACCCGGTGAAGTGTAAAACACCCCCACTGTCCTCAGTAATATTAACACACTGACAGAGAACACAGATTAATATTAACACACTCACTGACACACTGTGTATATCATGACCCACAGTCAGATACACCCTGTGAAGAGTAAAACATCCCCACTGTCCTCAGTAATATTAACACACTGACAGAGAACACAGATTAATATTAACACACTCACTGACACACTGTGTATATCATGACCCACAGTCAGATACACCCTGTGAAGTGTAAAACATCCCCACTGTCCTCAGTAATATTAACACACTGACAGAAAACACAGATTAATATTAACACACTCACTGACACACTGTGTATATCATGACCCACAGTCAGATACACCCTGTGACGTGTAAAACACCCCCACTGTCCTCAGCAATATTAACACACTGACAGAGAACACAGATTAATATTAACACACTCACTGACACACTGTGTATATCATGACCCACAGTCAGATACACCCTGTGAAGTGTAAAACACCCCCACTGTCCTCAGTAATATTTACACACTGACAGAGTACACAGATTAATATTAACACACTGACTGACACACTGTGTATATCATGACTCACAGTCAGATACACCCTGTGAAGTGTAAAACACCCCCACTGTCCTCAGTAATATTAACACCTGACAGAGAACACAGATTAATATTAACACACTCACTGACACACTGTGTATATCATGACCCACAGTCAGATACACCCTGTGAAGTGTAAAACACCCCCACTGTCCTCAGGAATATTAACACACTGACAGAGAACACAGATTAATATTAACACACTCACCGACACACTGTGTATATCATGACCCACAGTCAGATACACCCTGTGAAGTGTAAAACACCCCCACTGTCCTCAGGAATATTAACACACTGACAGAGAACACAGATTAATATTAACACACTCACTGACACACTGTGTACATCATGACCCAGAGTCAGATACACCCTGTGAAGTGTAAAACACCCCCACTGTCCTCAGGAATATTAACACACTGACAGAGAACACAGATTAATATTAACACACTCACTGACACACTGTGTATATCATGACCCAGAGTCAGATACACCCTGTGAAGTGTAAAACATCCCCACTGTCCTCAGTAATATTAACACACTGACAGAGAACACAGATTAATATTAACACACTCACTGACACACTGTGTATATCATGACCCACAGTCAGATACACCCTGTGAAGTGTAAAACACCCCCACTGTCCTCAGTAATATTAACACATTGACAGAGAACACAGATTAATATTAACACACTCACTGACACACTGTGTATATCATCACCCACAGTCAGATACACCCTGTGAAGTGTAAAACACCCCCACTGTCCTCAGGAATATTAACACACTGACAGAGAACACAGATTAATATTAACACACTCACTGACACACTGTGTATATCATGACCCACAGTCAGATACACCCTGTGAAGTGTAAAACATCCCCACTGTCCTCAGTAATATTAACACACCGACAGAGAACACAGATTAATATTAACACACTCACTGACACACTGTGTATATCATGACCCACAGTCAGATACACCCTGTGAAGAGTAAAACATCCCCACTGTCCTCAGTAATATTAACACACTGACAGAGAACACAGATTAATATTAACACACTCACTGACACACTGTGTATATCATGACCCACAGTCAGATACACCCTGTGAAGTGTAAAACATCCCCACTGTCCTCAGTAATATTAACACACCGACAGAGAACACAGATTAATATTAACACACTCACTGACACACTGTGTATATCATGACCCACAGTCAGATACACCCTGTGAAGCGTAAAACATCCCCACTGTCCTCAGGAATATTAACACACTGACAGAGAACACAGATTAATATTAACACACTCACTGACACACTGTGTACATCATGACCCACAGTCAGATACACCCTGTGAAGTGTAAAACATCCCCACTGTCCTCAGTAATATTAACACACTGACAGAGAACACAGATTAATATTAACACACTCACTGACACACTGTGTATATCATGACCCACAGTCAGATACACCCTGTGAAGAGTAAAACATCCCCACTGTCCTCAGTAATATTAACACACTGACAGAGAACACAGATTAATATTAACACACTCACTGACACACTGTGTATATCATGACCCACAGTCAGATACACCCTGTGAAGTGTAAAACATCCCCACTGTCCTCAGTAATATTAACACACCGACAGAGAACACAGATTAATATTAACACACTCACTGACACACTGTGTATATCATGACCCACAGTCAGATACACCCTGTGAAGTGTAAAACATCCCCACTGTCCTCAGTAATATTAACACACTGACAGAGAACACAGATTAATATTAACACACTCACTGACACACTGTGTACATCATGACCCACAGTCAGATACACCCGGTGAAGTGTAAAACACCCCCACTGTCCTCAGTAATATTAACACACTGACAGAGAACACAGATTAATATTAACACACTCACTGACACACTGTCTATATCATGACCCACAGTCAGATACACCCTGTGAAGAGTAAAACATCCCCACTGTCCTCAGTAATATTAACACACTGACAGAGAACACAGATTAATATTAACACACTCACTGACACACTGTGTATATCATGACCCACAGTCAGTTACACCCTGTGAAGTGTAAAACACCCCCACTGTCCTCAGGAATATTAACACACTGACAGAGAACACAGATTAATATTAACACACTCACTGACACACTGTGTATATCATGACCCACAGTCAGTTACACCCTGTGAAGTGTAAAACACCCCCACTGTCCTCAGTAATATTAACACACTGACAGAGAACACAGATTAATATTAACACACTCACTGACACACTGTGTATATCATGACCCACAGTCAGATACACCCTGTGAAGTGTAAAACACCCCCACTGTCCTCAGTAATATTAACACACTGACAGAGAACACAGATTAATATTAACACACTCACTGAAACACTGTGTAAATCATGACCCACAGTCAGATACACCCTGTGAAGTGTAAAACATCCCCACTGTCCTCAGTAATATTAACACACTGACAGAGAACACAGATTAATATTAACACACTCACTGACACACTTTGTACATCATGACCCATAGTCAGATACACCCTGTGAAGTGTAAAACACCCCCACTGTCCTCAGGAATATTAACACACTGACAGAGAACACAGATTAATATTAACACACTCACTGACACACTGTGTATATCATGACCCACAGTCAGATAAACCCTGTGAAGTGTAAAACACCCCCACTGTCCTCAGTAATATTAACACACTGACAGAGAACACAGATTAATATTAACACACTCACTGACACACTGTGTACATCATGACCCACAATCAGATACACCCTGTGAAGTGTAAAACACCCCCACTGTCCTCAGGAATATTAACACACTGACAGAGAACACAGATTAATATTAACACACTCACTGACACACTGTGTACATCATGACCCACAGTCAGATACACCCTGTGAAGTGTAAAACACCCCACTGTCCTCAGTAATATTAACACACTGACAGAGAACACAGATTAATATTAACACACTCACTGACACACTGTGTATATCATGACCCACAGTCAGTTACACCCTGTGAAGTGTAAAACACCCCCACTGTCCTCAGGAATATTAACACACTGACAGAGAACACAGATTAATATTAACACACTCACTGACACACTGTGTATATCATGACCCACAGTCAGTTACACCCTGTGAAGTGTAAAACACCCCCACTGTCCTCAGTAATATTAACACACTGACAGAGAACACAGATTAATATTAACACACTCACTGACACACTGTGTATATCATGACCCACAGTCAGATACACCCTGTGAAGTGTAAAACACCCCCACTGTCCTCAGTAATATTAACACACTGACAGAGAACACAGATTAATATTAACACACTCACTGAAACACTGTGTAAATCATGACCCACAGTCAGATACACCCTGTGAAGTGTAAAACATCCCCACTGTCCTCAGTAATATTAACACACTGACAGAGAACACAGATTAATATTAACACACTCACTGACACACTTTGTACATCATGACCCATAGTCAGATACACCCTGTGAAGTGTAAAACACCCCCACTGTCCTCAGGAATATTAACACACTGACAGAGAACACAGATTAATATTAACACACTCACTGACACACTGTGTATATCATGACCCACAGTCAGATAAACCCTGTGAAGTGTAAAACACCCCCACTGTCCTCAGTAATATTAACACACTGACAGAGAACACAGATTAATATTAACACACTCACTGACACACTGTGTACATCATGACCCACAATCAGATACACCCTGTGAAGTGTAAAACACCCCCACTGTCCTCAGGAATATTAACACACTGACAGAGAACACAGATTAATATTAACACACTCACTGACACACTGTGTACATCATGACCCACAGTCAGATACACCCTGTGAAGTGTAAAACACCCCACTGTCCTCAGGAATATTAACACACTGACAGAGAACACAGATTAATATTAACACACTCACTGACACACTGTGTATGTCATGACCCACAGTCAGATACACCCTGTGAAGTGTAAAACACCCCCACTGTCCTCAGTAATATTAACACACTGACAGAGAACACAGATTAATATTAACACACTCACTGACACACTGTGTATATCATGACCCACAGTCAGATACACCCTGTGAAGTGTAAACACCCCCACTGTCCTCAGTAATATTAACACACTGACAGAGAACACAGATTAATATTAACACACTCACTGACACACTGTGTACATCATGACCCATAGTCAGATACACCCTCTGAAGTGTAAAACACCCCACTGTCCTCAGGAATATTAACACACTGACAGAGAACACAGATTAATATTAACACTCTCACTGACACACTGTGTATATCATGACCCACAGTCAGATACACCCTGTGAAGTGTAAAACACCCCCACTGTCCTCAGTAATATTAACACACTGACAGAGAACACAGATTAATATTAACACACTCACTGACACACTGTGTATATCATGACCCACAGTCAGATACACCCTGTGAAGTGTAAAACACCCCCACTGTCCTCAGGAATATTAACACACTGACAGAGAACACAGATTAATATTAACACACTCAATGACACACTGTGTACATCATGACCCACAGTCAGATAAACCCTGTGAAGTGTAAAACATCCCACTGTCCTCAGTAATATTAACACATTGACAGAGAACACAGATTAATATTAACACACTCACTGACACACTGTGTACATCATGACCCACAGTTAGATACACCCTGTGAAGTGTAAAACACCCCCACTGCCCTCAGTAATATTAACACCTGACAGAGAACACAGATTAATATTAACACACTCACTGACACACTGTGTATATCATGACCCACAGTCAGATACACTCTGTGAAGTGTAAAACACCCCCACTGTCCTCAGTAATATTAACACACTGACAGAGAACACAGATTAATATTAACACACTCACTGACACACTGAGTATATCATGACCCACAGTCAGATAAACCCTGTGAAGTGTAAAACACCCCCACTGTCCTCAGTAATATTAACACACTGACAGAGAACACAGATTAATATTAACACACTCACTGACACACTGTGTATATCATGACCCACAGTCAGATACACCCTGTGAAGTGTAAAACACCCCCACTGTCCTCAGGAATATTAACACACTGACAGAGAACACAGATTAATATTAACACACTCACTGACACACTGTGTATATCATGACCCACAGTCAGATGCACCCTGTGAAGTGTAAAACACCCCCACTGTCCTCAGGAATATTAACACACTGACAGAGAACACAGATTAATATTAACACACTCACTGACACACTGTGTACATCATGACCCAGAGTCAGATACACCCTGTGAAGTGTAAAACACCCCCACTGTCCTCAGTAATATTAACACACTGACATAGAACACAGATTAATATTAACACACTCACTGACACACTGTGTATATCATGACCCACAGTCAGATACACCCTGTGAAGTGTAAAACACCCCCACTGTCCTCAGGAATATTAACACACTGACAGAGAACACAGATTAATATTAACACACTCACTGACACACTGTGTGTATCATGACCCACAGTCAGATAAACCCTGTGAAGTGTAAAACACCCCCACTGTCCTCAGGAATATGAACACACTGACAGAGAACACAGATTAATATTAACACACTCACTGACACACTGTGTATATCATGACCCACAGTCAGATACACCCTGTGAAGTGTAAAACATCCCCACTGTCCTCAGTAATATTAACACACTGACAGAGAACACAGATTAATATTAACACACTCACTGACACACTGTGTACATCATGACCAACAGTCAGATACACCCTGTGAAGTGTAAAACACCCCCACTGTCCTCTGTAATATTAACACACTGACAGAGAACACAGATTAATATTAACACACTCACTGACGCACTGTGTATATCATGACCCACAGTCAGATACACCCTGTGAAGTGTAAAACACCCCCACTGTCCTCAGCAATATTAACACACTGACAGAGAACTCAGATTAATATTAACACACTCACTGACACACTGTGTACATCATGACCCACAGTCAGATACACCCTGTGAAGTGTAAAACATCCCCACTGTCCTCAGGAATATTAACACACTGACAGAGAACACAGATTAATATTAACACACTCACTGACACACTGTGTATATCATGACCCAGAGTCAGATACACCCTGTGAAGTGTAAAACATCCCCACTGTCCTCAGGAATATTAACACACTGACAGAGAACACAGATTAATATTAACACACTCACTGACACACTATGTATATCATGACCCACAGTCAGATACACCCTGTGAAGTGTAAAACACCCCCACTGTCCTCAGTAATATTAACACACTGACAGAGAACACAGATTAATATTAACACACTCACTGACACACTGTGTATATCATGACCCACAGTCAGATACACCCTGTGAAGTGTAAAACACCCCCACTGTCCTCAGGAATATTAACACACTGACAGAGAACACAGATTAATATTAACACACTCACTGACACACTGTGTATATCATGACCCACAGTCAGATACACCCTGTGAAGTGTAAAACACCCCTACTGTCCTCAGGAATATTAACACACTGACAGAGAACACAGATTAATATTAACACACTCACTGACACACTCTGTATATCATGACCCACAGTCAGATACACCCTGTGAAGTGTAAAACACCCCCACTGTCCTCAGTATTATTAACACACTGACAGAGAACACAGATTAATATTAACACACTCACTGACACACTGTGTATATCATGACCCACAGTCAGATACACCCTGTGAAGTGTAAAACACCCCCACTGTCCTCAGGAATATTAACACACTGACAGAGAACACAGATTAATATTAACACACTCACTGACACACTGTGTTCATCATGACCCACAGTCAGATACACCCTGTGAAGTGTAAAACACCCCCACTGTCCTCAGTAATATTAACACACTGACAGAGAACACAGATTAATATTAACACACTCACTGACACACTGTGTATAACATGACCCACAGTCAGATACACCCTGTGAAGTGTAAAACACCCCCACTGTCCTCAGTAATATTAACACCTGACAGAGAACACAGATTAATATTAACACACTCACTGACACACTGTGTATATCATGACCCACAGTCAGATACACCCTGTGAAGTGTAAAACACCCCCACTGTCCTCAGTAATATTTACACACTGACAGAGTACACAGATTAATATTAACACACTGACTGACACACTGTGTATATCATGACCCACAGTCAGATACACCCTGTGAAGTGTAAAACACCCCCACTGTCCTCAGTAATATTAACACCTGACAGAGAACACAGATTAATATTAACACACTCACTGACACACTGTGTATATCATGACCCACAGTCAGATACACCCTGTGAAGTGTAAAACACCCCCACTGTCCTCAGTAATATTAACACACTGACAGAGAACACAGATTAATATTAACACACTCACTGACACACTCTGTATATCATGACCCACAGTCAGATACACCCTGTGAAGTGCAAAACACCACCACTGTCCTCAGTATTATTAACACACTGACAGAGAACACAGATTAATATTAACACACTCACTGACACACTGTGTATATCATGACCCACAGTCAGATACACCCTGTGAAGTGTAAAACACCCCCACTGTCCTCAGGAATATTAACACACTGACAGAGAACACAGATTAATATTAACACACTCACTGACACACTGTGTTCATCATGACCCACAGTCAGATACACCCTGTGAAGTGTAAAACACCCCCACTGTCCTCAGTAATATTAACACACTGACAGAGAACACAGATTAATATTAACACACTCACTGACACACTGTGTATAACATGACCCACAGTCAGATACACCCTGTGAAGTGTAAAACACCCCCACTGTCCTCAGTAATATTAACACCTGACAGAGAACACAGATTAATATTAACACACTCACTGACACACTGTGTATATCATGACCCACAGTCAGATACACCCTGTGAAGTGTAAAACACCCCCACTGTCCTCAGTAATATTTACACACTGACAGAGTACACAGATTAATATTAACACACTGACTGACACACTGTGTATATCATGACCCACAGTCAGATACACCCTGTGAAGTGTAAAACACCCCCACTGTCCTCAGTAATATTAACACCTGACAGAGAACACAGATTAATATTAACACACTCACTGACACACTGTGTATATCATGACCCACAGTCAGATACACCCTGTGAAGTGTAAAACACCCCCACTGTCCTCAGTAATATTAACACCTGACAGAGAACACAGATTAATATTAACACACTCACTGACACACTGTGTATATCATGACCCACAGTCAGATACACCCTGTGAAGTGTAAAACACCCCCACTGTCCTCAGTAATATTAACACCTGACAGAGAACACAGATTAATATTAACACACTCACTGACACACTGTGTACATCATGACCCACAGTCAGATAAACCCTGTGAAGTGTAAAACATCCCCACTGTCCTCAGTAATATTAACACACTGACAGAGAACACAGATTAATATTAACACACTCACTGACACACTGTGTATATCATGACCCACAGTCAGATACACCCTGTGAAGTGTAAAACATCCCCACTGTCCTCAGTAATATTAACACACCGACAGAGAACACAGATTAATATTAACACACTCACTGACACACTGTGTATATCATGACCCACAGTCAGATACACCCGGTGAAGTGTAAAACACCCCCACTGTCCTCAGTAATATTAACACACTGACAGAGAACACAGATTAATATTAACACACTCACTGACACACTGTGTATATCATGACCCACAGTCAGATACACCCTGTGAAGTGTAAAACACCCCCACTGTCCTCAGGAATATTAACACACTGACAGAGAACACAGATTAATATTAACACACTCACTGACACACTGTGTATATCATGACCCACAGTCAGATACACCCTGTGAAGTGTAAAACACCCCCACTGTCCTCAGTAATATTAACACACTGACAGAGAACACAGATTAATATTAACACACTCACTGACACACTGTGTATATCATGACCCACAGTCAGATACACCCTGTGAAGTGTAAAACATCCCCACTGTCCTCAGTAATATTAACACACTGACAGAGAACACAGATTAATATTAACACACTCACTGACACACTGTGTATATCATGACCCACAGTCAGATACACCCTGTGAAGTGTAAAACACCCCCACTGTCCTCAGCAATATTAACACACTGACAGAGAACACAGATTAATATTAACACACTCACTGACACACTGTGTATATCATGACCCACAGTCAGATACACCCTGTGAAGTGTAAAACACCCCCACTGTCCTCAGTAATATTAACACCTGACAGAGAACACAGATTAATATTAACACACTCACTGACACACTGTGTATATCATGACCCACAGTCAGATACACCCTGTGAAGTGTAAAACACCCCCACTGTCCTCAGTAATATTAACACACTGACAGAGAACACAGATTAATATTAACACACTCACTGACACACTGTGTATATCATGACCCACAGTCAGATACACCCTGTGAAGTGTAAAACATTCCCACTGTCCTCAGTAATATTAGCACACTGACAGAGAACACAGATTAATATTAACACACTCACTGACACACTGTGTATATCATGACCCACAGTCAGATACACCCTGTGAAGTGTAAAACACCCCCACTGTCCTCAGTAATATTAACACACTGACAGAGAACACAGATTAATATTAACACACTCACTGACACACTGTGTATATCATGACCCACTGTCAGATACACCCTGTGAAGTGTAAAACACCCCCACTGTCCTCAGGAATATTAACACACTGACAGAGAACACAGATTAATATTAACACACTCACTGACACACTGTGTGTATCATGACCCACAGTCAGATAAACCCTGTGAAGTGTAAAACACCCCCACTGTCCTCAGGAATATGAACACACTGACAGAGAACACAGATTAATATTAACACACTCACTGACACACTGTGTATATCATGACCCACAGTCAGATACACCCTGTGAAGTGTAAAACATCCCCACTGTCCTCAGTAATATTAACACACTGACAGAGAACACAGATTAATATTAACACACTCACTGACACACTGTGTACATCATGACCAACAGTCAGATACACCCTGTGAAGTGTAAAACACCCCCACTGTCCTCTGTAATATTATCACACTGACAGAGAACACAGATTAATATTAACACACTCACTGACACACTGTGTACATCATGACCAACAGTCAGATACACCCTGTGAAGTGTAAAACACCCCCACTGTCCTCTGTAATATTATCACACTGACAGAGAACACAGATTAATATTAACACACTCACTGACACACTGTGTATATCATGACCCACAGTCAGATACACCCTGTGAAGTGTAAAACACCCCCACTGTCCCCAGTAATATTAACACCTGACAGAGAACACAGATTAATATTAACACACTCACTGACACACTGTGTATATCATGACCCACAGTCAGATACACCCTGTGAAGTGTAAAACACCCCCACTGTCCTCAGTAATATTAACACCTGACAGAGAACACAGATTAATATTAACACACTCACTGACACACTGTGTACATCATGACCCACAGTCAGATAAACCCTGTGAAGTGTAAAACATCCCCACTGTCCTCAGTAATATTAACACACTGACAGAGAACACAGATTAATATTAACACACTCACTGACACACTGTGTATATCATGACCCACAGTCAGATACACCCTGTGAAGTGTAAAACATCCCCACTGTCCTCAGTAATATTAACACACCGACAGAGAACACAGATTAATATTAACACACTCACTGACACACTGTGTATATCATGACCCACAGTCAGATACACCCGGTGAAGTGTAAAACACCCCCACTGTCCTCAGTAATATTAACACACTGACAGAGAACACAGATTAATATTAACACACTCACTGACACACTGTGTATATCATGACCCACAGTCAGATACACCCTGTGAAGTGTAAAACACCCCCACTGTCCTCAGGAATATTAACACACTGACAGAGAACACAGATTAATATTAACACACTCACTGACACACTGTGTATATCATGACCCACAGTCAGATACACCCTGTGAAGTGTAAAACACCCCCACTGTCCTCAGTAATATTAACACACTGACAGAGAACACAGATTAATATTAACACACTCACTGACACACTGTGTATATCATGACCCACAGTCAGATACACCCTGTGAAGTGTAAAACATCCCCACTGTCCTCAGTAATATTAACACACTGACAGAGAACACAGATTAATATTAACACACTCACTGACACACTGTGTATATCATGACCCACAGTCAGATACACCCTGTGAAGTGTAAAACATCCCCACTGTCCTCAGCAATATTAACACACTGACAGAGAACACAGATTAATATTAACACACTCACTGACACACTGTGTATATCATGACCCACAGTCAGATACACCCTGTGAAGTGTAAAACACCCCCACTGTCCTCAGTAATATTAACACCTGACAGAGAACACAGATTAATATTAACACACTCACTGACACACTGTGTATATCATGACCCACAGTCAGATACACCCTGTGAAGTGTAAAACACCCCCACTGTCCTCAGTAATATTAACACACTGACAGAGAACACAGATTAATATTAACACACTCACTGACACACTGTGTATATCATGACCCACAGTCAGATACACCCTGTGAAGTGTAAAACATTCCCACTGTCCTCAGTAATATTAGCACACTGACAGAGAACACAGATTAATATTAACACACTCACTGACACACTGTGTATATCATGACCCACAGTCAGATACACCCTGTGAAGTGTAAAACACCCCCACTGTCCTCAGTAATATTAACACACTGACAGAGAACACAGATTAATATTAACACACTCACTGACACACTGTGTATATCATGACCCACTGTCAGATACACCCTGTGAAGTGTAAAACACCCCCACTGTCCTCAGGAATATTAACACACTGACAGAGAACACAGATTAATATTAACACACTCACTGACACACTGTGTGTATCATGACCCACAGTCAGATAAACCCTGTGAAGTGTAAAACACCCCCACTGTCCTCAGGAATATGAACACACTGACAGAGAACACAGATTAATATTAACACACTCACTGACACACTGTGTATATCATGACCCACAGTCAGATACACCCTGTGAAGTGTAAAACATCCCCACTGTCCTCAGTAATATTAACACACTGACAGAGAACACAGATTAATATTAACACACTCACTGACACACTGTGTACATCATGACCAACAGTCAGATACACCCTGTGAAGTGTAAAACACCCCCACTGTCCTCTGTAATATTATCACACTGACAGAGAACACAGATTAATATTAACACACTCACTGACACACTGTGTATATCATGACCCACAGTCAGATACACCCTGTGAAGTGTAAAACACCCCCACTGTCCTCAGCAATATTATCACACTGACAGAGAACACAGATTAATATTAACACACTCACTGACACACTGTGCATATCATGACCCACAGTCAGATACACCCTGTGAAGTGTAAAACACCCCCACTGTCCTCAGCAATATTAACACACTGACAGAGAACACAGATTAATATTAACACACTCACTGACACACTGTGTATATCATGACCCACAGTCAGATACACCCTGTGAAGTGTAAAACACCCCAACTGTCCTCAGTAATATTAACACACTGACAGAGAACACAGATTAATATTAACACACTCACTGACACACTGTGTATATCATGACCCACAGTCAGATACACCCTGTGAAGTTTAAAACACCCCCACTGTCCTCAGGAATATTAACACACTGACAGAGAACACAGATTAATATTAACACACTCACTGACACACTGTGTACATCATGACCCACAGTCAGATACACCCTGTGAAGTGTAAAACACCCCCACTGTCCTCAGTAATATTAACACCTGACAGAGAACACAGATTAATATTAACACACTCACTGACACACTGTGTACATCATGACCCACAGTCAGATACACCCTGTGAAGTGTAAAACACCCCCACTGTCCTCAGGAATATTAACACACTGACAGAGAACACAGATTAATATTAACACACTCACTGACACACTGTGTATATCATGACCCACAGTCAGATACACCCGGTGAAGTGTAAAACACCCCCACTGTCCTCAGTAATATTAACACACTGACAGAGAACACAGATTAATATTAACACACTCACTGACACACTGTGTACATCATGACCCACAGTCAGATACACCCTGTGAAGTGTAAAACACCCCCACTGTCCTCAGTAATATTAACACACTGACAGAGAACACAGATTAATATTAACACACTCACTGACACACTGTGTACATCATGACCCACAGTCAGATACACCCTGTGAAGTGTAAAACACCCCCACTGTCCTCAGGAATATTAACACACTGACAGAGAACACAGATTAATATTAACACACTCACTGACACACTGTGTATATCATGACCCACAGTCAGATACACCCTGTGAAGTGTAAAACACCCCCACTGTCCTCAGGAATATTAACACACTGACAGAGAACACAGATTAATATTAACACACTCACTGACACACTGTGTATATCATGACCCACAGTCAGATACACCCGGTGAAGTGTAAAACACCCCCACTGTCCTCAGTAATATTAACACACTGACAGAGAACACAGATTAATATTAACACACTCACTGACACACTGTGTATATCATGACCCACAGTCAGATAAACCCTGTGAAGTGTAAAACACCCCCACTGTCCTCAGTAATATTAACACACTGACAGAGAACACAGATTAATATTAACACACTCACTGACACACTGTGTATATCATGACCCACAGTCAGATACACCCTGTGAAGTGTAAAACACCCCCACTGTCCTCAGGAATATTAACACACTGACAGAGAACACAGATTAATATTAACACACTCACTGACACACTGTGTACATCATGACCCACAGTCAGATAAACCCTGTGAAGTGTAAAACACCCCCAATGTCCTCAGCAATATTAACACACTGACAGAGAACACAGATTAATATTAACACACTCACTGACACACTGTGTATATCATGACCCACAGTCAGATACACCCTGTGAAGTGTAAAACACCCCCACTGTCCTCAGGAATATTAACACACTGACAGAGAACACAGATTAATATTAACACACTCACCGACACACTGTGTATATCATGACCCACAGTCAGATACACCCTGTGAAGTGTAAAACACCCCCACTGTCCTCAGGAATATTAACACACTGACAGAGAACACAGATTAATATTAACACACTCACCGACACACTGTGTATATCATGACCCAGAGTCAGATACACCCTGTGAAGTGTAAAACACCCCCACTGTCCTCAGGAATATTAACACACTGACAGAGAACACAGATTAATATTAACACACTCACTGACACACTGTGTATATCATGACCCACAGTCAGATACACCCTGTGAAGTGTAAAACATCCCCACTGTCCTCAGTAATATTAACACACTGACAGAGAACACAGATTAATATTAACACACTCACTGACACACTGTGTATATCATGACCCACAGTCAGATACACCCGGTGAAGTGTAAAACACTCCCACTGTCCTCAGTAATATTAACACACTGACAGAGAACACAGATTAATATTAACACACTCACTGACACACTGTGTATATCATGACCCACAGTCAGATACACCCTGTGAAGTGTAAAACATCCCCACTGTCCTCAGTAATATTAACACACTGACAGAGAACGCAGATTAATATTAACACACTCACTGACACACTGTGTATATCATGACCCACAGTCAGATACACCCTGTGAAGTGTAAAACACCCCCACTGTCCTCAGTAATATTAACACACTGACAGAGAACACAGATTAATATTAACACACTCACTGACACACTGTGTATATCATGACCCACAGTCAGATGCACCCTGTGAAGTGTAAAACACCCCCACTGTCCTCAGTAATATTAACACACTGACAGAGAACACAGATTAATATTAACACACTCACTGACACACTGTGTATATCATGACCCACAGTCAGATACACCCTGTGAAGTGTAAAACACCCCCACTGTCCTCAGTAATATTAACACCTGACAGAGAACACAGATTAATATTAACACACTCACTGACACACTGTGTATATCATGACCCACAGTCAGATACACCCTGTGAAGTGTAAAACACCCCCACTATCCTCAGTAATATTAACACACTGACAGAGAACACAGATTAATATTAACACACTCACTGACACACTGTGTATATCATGACCCACAGTCAGATACACCCTGTGAAGTGTGAAACATTCCCACTGTCCTCAGTAATATTAGCACACTGACAGAGAACACAGATTAATATTAACACACTCACTGACACACTGTGTATATCATGACCCACAGTCAGATACACCCTGTGAAGTGTAAAACACCCCCACTGTCCTCAGGAATATTAACACACTGATAGAGAACACAGATTAATATTAACACATTCACTGACACACTGTGTATATCATGACCCACAGTCAGATACACCCTGTGAAGTGTAAAACACCCCCACTGTCCTCAGTAATATTAACACACTGACAGAGAACACAGATTAATATTGACACACTCACTGACACACTGTGTATATCATGACCCACAGTCAGATACACCCTGTGAAGTGTAAAACACCCCCACTGTCCTCAGTAATATTAACACACTGACAGAGAACACAGATTAATATTGACACACTCACTGACACACTGTGTATATCATGACCCACAGTCAGATACACCCTGTGAAGTGTAAAACACCCCCACTGTCCTCAGTAATATTAACACACTGACAGAGAACACAGATTAATATTAACACACTCACTGACACACTGTGTATATCATGACCCACAGTTAGATACACCCTGTGAAGTGTAAAACACCCCCACTGTCCTCAGGAATATTAACACACTGACAGAGAACACAGATTAATATTAACACACTCACTGACACACTGTGTATATCATGACCCACAGTCAGATAAACCCTGTGAAGTGTAAAACACCCCCACTGTCCTCAGGAATAGTAACACACTGACAGAGAACACAGATTAATATTAACACACTCACTGACACACTGTGTATATCATGACCCACAGTCAGATAAACCCTGTGAAGTGTAAAACACCCCCACTGTCCTCAGGAATATTAACACACTGACAGAGAACACAGATTAATATTAACACACTCACTGACACACTGTGTACATCATGACCCACTGTCAGATACACCCTGTGAAGTGTAAAACACCCCCACTGTCCTCAGGAATATTAACACATTGACAGAGAACACAGATTAATATTAACACACTCACTGACACACTGTGTACATCATGACCCACAGTCAGATAAACCCTGTGAAGTGTAAAACATCCCACTGTCCTCAGTAATATTAACACATTGACAGAGAACACAGATTAATATTAACACACTCACTGACACACTGTGTACATCATGACCCACAGTCAGATACACCCTGTGAAGTGTAAAACACCCCCCTGTCCTCGGTAATATTAACACCTGACAGAGAACACAGATTAATATTAACACACTCACTGACACACTGTGTATATCATGACCCACAGTCAGATACACCCTCTGAAGTGTAAAACACCCCTACTGTCCTCAGGAATATTAACACACTGACAGAGAACACAGATTAATATTAACACACTCACTGACACACTGTGTATATCATGACCCACAGTCAGATACACCCTGTGAAGTGTAAAACACCCCCACTGTCCTCAGTAATATTAACACACTGACAGAGTACACAGATTAATATTAACACACTCACTGACACACTGTGACATCATGACCCACAGTCAGATACACCCTGTGAAGTGTAAAACACCCCCACTGTCCTCAGTAATATTAACACACTGACAGAGAACACAGATTAATATTAACACACTCACTGACACACTGTGTATATCATGACCCACAGTCAGATACACCCTGTGAAGTGTAAAACACCCCCACTGTCCTCAGTAATATTAACACACTGACAGAGAACACAGATTAATATTAACACACTCACTGACACACTGTGTATATCATGACCCACAGTCAGATACACCCTGTGAAGTGTAAAACATCCCCACTGTCCTCAGTAATATTAACACACTGACAGAGAACACAGATTAATATTAACACACTCACTGACACACTGTGTATACCATGACCCACAGTCAGATAAACACTGTGAAGTGTAAAACACCCCCACTGTCCTCAGGAATATTAACACACTGACAGAGAACACAGATTAATATTAACACACTCACTGACACACTGTGTATATCATGACCCACAGTCAGATACACCCTGTGAAGTGTAAAACATCCCCACTGTCCTCAGTAATATTAACACACTGACAGAGAACACAGATTAATATTAACACACTCACTGACACACTGTGTATATCATGACCCACAGTCAGATACACCCTGTGAAGTGTAAAACACCCCCACTGTCCTCAGTAATATTAACACACTGACAGAGTACACAGATTAATATTAACACACTCACTGACACACTGTGTACATCATGACCCACAGTCAGATACACCCTGTGAAGTGTAAAACACCCCCACTGTCCTCGGTAATATTAACACCTGACAGAGAACACAGATTAATATTAACACACTCACTGACACACTGTGTATATCATGACCCACAGTCAGATACACCCTGTGAAGTGTAAAACACCCCCACTGTCCTCAGGAATATTAACACACTGACAGAGAACACAGATTAATATTAACACACTCACTGACACACTGTGTATATCATGACCCACAGTCAGATACACCCTGTGAAGAGTAAAACACCCCCACTGTCCTCAGTAATATTAACACACTGACAGAGTACACAGATTAATATTAACACACTCACTGACACACTGTGACATCATGACCCACAGTCAGATACACCCTGTGAAGTGTAAAACACCCCCACTGTCCTCAGGAATATTAACACACTGACAGAGAACACAGATTAATATTAACACACTCACCGACACACTGTGTATATCATGACCCACAGTCAGATACACCCTGTGAAGTGTAAAACACCCCCACTGTCCTCAGTAATATTAACACACTGACAGAGAACACAGATTAATATTAACACACTCACTGACACACTGTGTACATCATGACCCACAGTCAGATACACCCTGTGAAGTGTAAAACACCCCCACTGTCCTCAGGAATATTAACACACTGACAGAGAACACAGATTAATATTAACACACTCACTGACACACTGTGTATATCATGACCCACAGTCAGATACACCCTGTGAAGTGTAAAACACCCCCACTGTCCTCAGGAATATTAACACACTGACAGAGAACACAGATTAATATTAACACACTCACTGACACACTGTGTATATCATGACCCACAGTCAGATACACCCGGTGAAGTGTAAAACACCCCCACTGTCCTCAGTAATATTAACACACTGACAGAGAACACAGATTAATATTAACACACTCACTGACACACTGTGTATATCATGACCCACAGTCAGATACACCCTGTGAAGTGTAAAACACCCCCACTGTCCTCAGGAATATTAACACACTGACAGAGAACACAGATTAATATTAACACACTCACCGACACACTGTGTATATCATGACCCACAGTCAGATACACCCTGTGAAGTGTAAAACACCCCCACTGTCCTCAGGAATATTAACACACTGACAGAGAACACAGATTAATATTAACACACTCACCGACACACTGTGTATATCATGACCCAGAGTCAGATACACCCTGTGAAGTGTAAAACACCCCCACTGTCCTCAGGAATATTAACACACTGACAGAGAACACAGATTAATATTAACACACTCACTGACACACTGTGTATATCATGACCCACAGTCAGATACACCCTGTGAAGTGTAAAACATCCCCACTGTCCTCAGTAATATTAACACACTGACAGAGAACACAGATTAATATTAACACACTCACTGACACACTGTGTATATCATGACCCACAGTCAGATACACCCGGTGAAGTGTAAAACACCCCCACTGTCCTCAGTAATATTAACACACTGACAGAGAACACAGATTAATATTAACACACTCACTGACACACTGTGTATATCATGACCCACAGTCAGATACACCCTGTGAAGTGTAAAACATCCCCACTGTCCTCAGTAATATTAACACACTGACAGAGAACGCAGATTAATATTAACACACTCACTGACACACTGTGTATATCATGACCCACAGTCAGATACACCCTGTGAAGTGTAAAACACCCCCACTGTCCTCAGTAATATTAACACACTGACAGAGAACACAGATTAATATTAACACACTCACTGACACACTGTGTATATCATGACCCACAGTCAGATGCACCCTGCGAAGTGTAAAACACCCCCACTGTCCTCAGTAATATTAACACCTGACAGAGAACACAGATTAATATTAACACACTCACTGACACACTGTGTATATCATGACCCACAGTCAGATACACCCTGTGAAGTGTAAAACACCCCCACTATCCTCAGTAATATTAACACACTGACAGAGAACACAGATTAATATTAACACACTCACTGACACACTGTGTATATCATGACCCACAGTCAGATACACCCTGTGAAGTGTAAAACATTCCCACTGTCCTCAGTAATATTAGCACACTGACAGAGAACACAGATTAATATTAACACACTCACTGACACACTGTGTATATCATGACCCACAGTCAGATACACCCTGTGAAGTGTAAAACACCCCCACTGTCCTCAGGAATATTAACACACTGATAGAGAACACAGATTAATATTAACACATTCACTGACACACTGTGTATATCATGACCCACAGTCAGATACACCCTGTGAAGTGTAAAACACCCCCACTGTCCTCAGTAATATTAACACACTGACAGAGAACACAGATTAATATTAACACACTCACTGACACACTGTGTATATCATGACCCACAGTTAGATACACCCTGTGAAGTGTAAAACACCCCCACTGTCCTCAGGAATATTAACACACTGACAGAGAACACAGATTAATATTAACACACTCACTGACACACTGTGTATATCATGACCCACAGTCAGATAAACCCTGTGAAGTGTAAAACACCCCCACTGTCCTCAGGAATAGTAACACACTGACAGAGAACACAGATTAATATTAACACACTTACTGACACACTGTGTATATCATGACCCACAGTCAGATAAACCCTGTGAAGTGTAAAACACCCCCACTGTCCTCAGGAATATTAACACACTGACAGAGAACACAGATTAATATTAACACACTCACTGACACACTGTGTACATCATGACCCACAGTCAGATACACCCTGTGAAGTGTAAAACACCCCCACTGTCCTCAGTAATATTAACACACTGACAGAGAACACAGATTAATATTAACACACTCACTGACACACTGTGTATATCATGACCCACAGTCAGATACACCCGGTGAAGTGTAAAACACCCCCACTGTCCTCAGTAATATTAACACACTGACAGAGAACACAGATTAATATTAACACACTCACTGACACACTGTGTATATCATGACCCACAGTCAGATACACCCTGTGAAGTGTAAAACATCCCCACTGTCCTCAGTAATATTAACACACTGACAGAGAACGCAGATTAATATTAACACACTCACTGACACACTGTGTATATCATGACCCACAGTCAGATACACCCTGTGAAGTGTAAAACACCCCCACTGTCCTCAGTAATATTAACACACTGACAGAGAACACAGATTAATATTAACACACTCACTGACACACTGTGTATATCATGACCCACAGTTAGATACACCCTGTGAAGTGTAAAACACCCCCACTGTCCTCAGTAATATTAACACACTGACAGAGAACACAGATTAATATTAACACACTCACTGACACACTGTGTATATCATGACCCACAGTCAGATACACCCTGTGAAGTGTAAAACACCCCCACTGTCCTCAGTAATATTAACACACTGACAGAGAACACAGATTAATATTAACACACTCACTGACACACTGTGTATATCATGACCCACAGTCAGATACACCCTGTGAAGTGTAAAACATCCCCACTGTCCTCAGTAATATTAACACACTGACAGAGAACACAGATTAATATTAACACACTCACTGACACACTGTGTATATCATGACCCACAGTCAGATAAACACTGTGAAGTGTAAAACACCCCCACTGTCCTCAGGAATATTAACACACTGACAGAGAACACAGATTAATATTAACACACTCACTGACACACTGTGTACATCATGACCCACAGTCAGATACACCCTGTGAAGTGTAAAACACCCCAACTGTCCTCAGTAATATTAACACACTGACAGAGAACACAGATTAATATTAACACACTCACTGACACACTGTGTACATCAAGACCCACAGTCAGATACACCCTGTGAAGTGTAAAACACCCCCACTGTCCTCAGTAATATTAACACACTGACAGAGTACACAGATTAATATTAACACACTCACTGACACACTGTGTACATCATGACCCACAGTCAGATACACCCTGTGAAGTGTAAAACACCCCCACTGTCCTCGGTAATATTAACACCTGACAGAGAACACAGATTAATATTAACACACTCACTGACACACTGTGTATATCATGACCCACAGTCAGATACACCCTGTGAAGTGTAAAACACGCCCACTGTCCTCAGTGATATTAACACACTGACAGAGAACACAGACTAATATTAACACACTCACTGACACACTGTGTATATCATGACCCACAGTCAGATACACCCTGTGAAGTGTAAAACACCCCACTGTCCTCAGTAATATTAACACACTGACAGAGAACACAGATTAATATTAACACACTCACTGACACACTGTGTATATCATGACCCACAGTCAGATACACCCTGTGAAGTGTAAAACACCCCCACTGTCCTCAGGAATATTAACACACTGACAGAGAACACAGATTAATATTAACACACTCACTGACACACTGTGTACATCATGACCCACAGTCAGATACACCCTGTGAAGTGTAAAACACCCCCACTGTCCTCAGTAATATTAACACACTGACAGAGAACACAGATTAATATTAACACACTCACTGACACACTGTGTACATCATGACCCACAGTCAGATACACCCTGTGAAGTGTAAAACACCCCCACTGTCCTCAGGAATATTAACACACTGACAGAGAACACAGATTAATATTAACACACTCACTGACACACTGTGTATATCATGACCCACAGTCAGATACACCCTGTGAAGTGTAAAACACCCCCACTGTCCTCAGTAATATTAACACACTGACAGAGAACACAGATTAATATTAAAACACTCACTGACACACTGTGTATATCATGACCCACAGTCAGATACACCCTGTGAAGTGTAAAACACCCCCACTGTCCTCAGTAATATTAACACACTGACAGAGAACACAGATTAATATTAACACACTCACTGACACACTGTGTATATCATGACCCACAGTTAGATACACCCTGTGAAGTGTAAAACACCCCCACTGTCCTCAGTAATATTAACACACTGACAGAGAACACAGATTAATATTAAAACACTCACTGACACACTGTGTATATCATGACCCACAGTCAGATACACCCTGTGAAGTGTAAAACACCCCACTGTCCTCGGTAATATTAACACCTGACAGAGAACACAGATTAATATTAACACACTCACTGACACACTGTGTATATCATGACCCACAGTCAGATACACCCTCTGAAGTGTAAAACACCCCTACTGTCCTCAGGAATATTAACACACTGACAGAGAACACAGATTAATATTAACACACTCACTGACACACTGTGTATATCATGACCCACAGTCAGATACACCCTGTGAAGTGTAAAACACCCCCACTGTCCTCAGTAATATTAACACACTGACAGAGAACACAGATTAATATTAACACACTCACTGACACACTGTGTATATCATGACCCACAGTCAGATACACCCTGTGAAGTGTAAAACATCCCCACTGTCCTCAGTAATATTAACACACTGACAGAGAACACAGATTAATATTAACACACTCACTGACACACTGTGTATATCATGACCCACAGTCAGATAAACACTGTGAAGTGTAAAACACCCCCACTGTCCTCAGGAATATTAACACACTGACAGAGAACACAGATTAATATTAACACACTCACTGACACACTGTGTACATCATGACCCACAGTCAGATACACCCTGTGAAGTGTAAAACACCCCAACTGTCCTCAGTAATATTAACACACTGACAGAGAACACAGATTAATATTAACACACTCACTGACACACTGTGTACATCAAGACCCACAGTCAGATACACCCTGTGAAGTGTAAAACACCCCCACTGTCCTCAGTAATATTAACACACTGACAGAGTACACAGATTAATATTAACACACTCACTGACACACTGTGTACATCATGACCCACAGTCAGATACACCCTGTGAAGTGTAAAACACCCCCACTGTCCTCGGTAATATTAACACCTGACAGAGAACACAGATTAATATTAACACACTCACTGACACACTGTGTATATCATGACCCACAGTCAGATACACCCTGTGAAGTGTAAAACACGCCCACTGTCCTCAGTGATATTAACACACTGACAGAGAACACAGACTAATATTAACACACTCACTGACACACTGTGTATATCATGACCCACAGTCAGATACACCCTGTGAAGTGTAAAACACCCCACTGTCCTCAGTAATATTAACACAATGACAGAGAACACAGATTAATACTAACACACTCACTGACACACTGTGTATATCATGACCCACAGTCAGATACACCCTGTGAAGTGTAAAACACCCCCACTGTCCTCAGGAATATTAACACACTGACAGAGAACACAGATTAATATTAACACACTCACTGACACACTGTGTACATCATGACCCACAGTCAGATACACCCTGTGAAGTGTAAAACACCCCCACTGTCCTCAGGAATATTAACACACTGACAGAGAACACAGATTAATATTAACACACTCACTGACACACTGTGTATATCATGACCCACAGTCAGATACACCCTGTGAAGTGTAAAACACCCCCACTGTCCTCAGTAATATTAACACACTGACAGAGAACACAGATTAATATTAACACACTCACTGACACACTGTGTATATCATGACCCACAGTCAGATACACCCTGTGAAGTGTAAAACACCCCCACTGTCCTCAGTAATATTAACAGACTGACAGAGAACACAGATTAATATTAACACACTCACTGACACACTGTGTATATCATGACCCACAGTCAGATACACCCTGTGAAGTGTAAAACACCCCCACTGTCCTCAGCAATATTAACACCTGACAGAGAACACAGATTAATATTAACACACTCACTGGCACACTGTGTACATCATGACCCACAGCCAGATACACCCTGTGAAGTGTAAAACACCCCCACTGTCCTCAGGAATATTAACACACTGACAGAGAACACAGATTAATATTAACACACTCACCGACACACTGTGTACATCATGACCCACAGTCAGATACACCCTGTGAAGTGTAAATCACCCCCACTGTCCTCAGTAATATTAACACACTGACAGAAAACACAGATTAATATTAACACACTCACTGACACACTGTGTATATCATGACCCACAGTCAGATACACCCTGTGAAGTGTAAAACACCCCCACTGTCCTCAGGAATATTAACACACTGACAGAGAACACAGATTAATATTAACACGCTCACTCTGGCAGTGCCATAGACATTTATAAGTGCAAAGTAATAGAAACGTTTAACACACCATTCACTTACAATGCCCTGGACCTTTTTAGCATGCTTGACTATTGGAATGCAAAGGCCTATTGCAGTGTAATTGTACCTCGCAGTACAGGAACCTCTGACAGGGTAATTGTACCTCGCAGTGCAGGAACCTCTGACAGGGTAATTGTACCTCGCAGTGCAGGCACCTCTGACAGGGTAATTGTACCTCGCAGTGCAGGAACCTCTGACAGGGTAATTGTACCTCGCAGTGCAGGAACCTCTGACAGGGTAATTGTACCTCGCAGTACAGGAACCTCTGACAGGGTAATTGTACCTCGCAGTACAGGAACCTCTGACAGGGTAATTGTACCTCGCAGTACAGGAACCTCTGACAGGGTAATTGTACCTCGCAGTACAGGAACCTCTGACAGGGTAATTGTACCTCGCAGTACAGGAACCTCTGACAGGGTAATTGTACCTCGCAGTGCAGGAACCTCTGACAGTGTAATTGTACCTCGCAGTACAGGAACCTCTGACAGGGTAATTGTACCTCGCAGTGCAGGAACCTCTGACAGGGTAATTGTACCTCGCAGTGCAGGAACCTCTGACAGGGTAATTGTACCTCGCAGTGCAGGAACCTCTGACAGGGTAATTGTACCTCGCAGTGCAGGAACCTCTGACAGGCTAATTGTACCTCGCAGTGCAGGAACCTCTGACAGGGTAATTGTACCTCGCAGTACAGGAACCTCTGACAGGGTAATTGTACCTCACAGTACAGGAACCTCTGACAGGGTAATTGTCCCTCACAGTACAGGAACCTCTGACAGGGTAATTGTACCTCGCAGTACAGGAACCTCTGACAGGGTAATTGTACCTCGCAGTACAGGAACCTCTGACAGGGTAATTGTACCTCGCAGTGCAGGAACCTCTGACAGGGTAATTGTACCTCGCAGTGCAGGAACCTCTGACAGGGTAATTGTACCTCGCAGTACAGGAACCTCTGACAGTGTAATTGTACCTCGCAGTACAGGAACCTCTGACAGGGTAATTGTACCTCGCAGTGCAGGCACCTCTGACAGTGTAATTGTACCTCGCAGTGCAGGAACCTCTGACAGGGTAATTGTACCTCGCAGTACAGGAACCTCTGACAGGGTAATTGTACCTCGCAGTACAGGAACCTCTGACAGTGTAATTGTACCTCGCAGTGCAGGAACCTCTGACAGGGTAATTGTACCTCGCAGTACAGGAACCTCTGACAGGGTAATTGTACCTCGCAGTACAGGAACCTCTGACAGGGTAATTGTACCTCGCAGTGCAGGAACCTCTGACAGGGTAATTGTACCTCGCAGTGCAGGAACCTCTGACAGGGTAATTGTACCTCGCAGTACAGGAACCTCTGACAGGGTAATTGTACCTCGCAGTACAGGAACCTCTGACAGGGTAATTGTACCTCGCAGTACAGGAACCTCTGACAGGGTAATTGTACCTCGCAGTACAGGAACCTCTGACAGGGTAATTGTACCTCGCAGTGCAGGAACCTCTGACAGGGTAATTGTACCTCGCAGTGCAGGAACCTCTGACAGGGTAATTGTACCTCGCAGTACAGGAACCTCTGACAGTGTAATTGTACCTCACAGTGCAGGAACCTCTGACAGGGTAATTGTACCTCGCAGTACAGGAACCTCTGACAGTGTAATTGTACCTCGCAGTACAGGAACCTCTGACAGGGTAATTGTACCTCGCAGTACAGGAACCTCTGACAGGGTAATTGTACCTCGCAGTACAGGAACCTCTGACAGTGTAATTGTACCTCGCAGTACAGGAACCTCTGACAGGGTAATTGTACCTCACAGTACAGGAACCTCTGACAGGGTAATTGTACCTCGCAGTACAGGAACCTCTGACAGTGTAATTGTACCTCGCAGTACAGGAACCTCTGACAGGGTAATTGTACCTCGCAGTACAGGAACCTCTGACAGGGTAATTGTACCTCGCAGTACAGGAACCTCTGACAGGGTAATTGTACCTCGCAGTACAGGAACCTCTGACAGGGTAATTGTACCTCGCAGTACAGGAACCTCTGACAGGGTAATTGTACCTCGCAGTGCAGGAACCTCTGACAGGGTAATTGTACCTCGCAGTACAGGAACCTCTGACAGGGTAATTGTACCTCGCAGTACAGGAACCTCTGACAGTGTAATTGTACCTCGCAGTACAGGAACCTCTGACAGGGTAATTGTACCTCGCAGTACAGGAACCTCTGACAGGGTAATTGTACCTCGCAGTACAGGAACCTCTGACAGTGTAATTGTACCTCGCAGTACAGGAACCTCTGACAGGGTAATTGTACCTCGCAGTACAGGAACCTCTGACAGGGTAATTGTACCTCGCAGTGCAGGAACCTCTGACAGTGTAATTGTACCTCACAGTACAGGAACCTCTGACAGGGTAATTGTACCTCGCAGTACAGGAACCTCTGACAGTGTAATTGTACCTCGCAGTGCAGGAACCTCTGACAGGGTAATTGTACCTCGCAGTACAGGAACCTCTGACAGGGTAATTGTACCTCGCTGTGCAGGAACCTCTGACAGGGTAATTGTACCTCGCAGTGCAGGAACCTCTGACAGGGTAATTGTACCTCGCAGTACAGGAACCTCTGACAGGGTAATTGTACCTCGCAGTACAGGAACCTCTGACAGGGTAATTGTACCTCGCAGTGCAGGAACCTCTGACAGGGTAATTGTACCTCGCAGTGCAGGAACCTCTGACAGGGTAATTGTACCTCGCAGTACAGGAACCTCTGACAGTGTAATTGTACCTCACAGTGCAGGAACCTCTGACAGGGTAATTGTACCTCGCAGTACAGGAACCTCTGACAGTGTAATTGTACCTCGCAGTACAGGAACCTCTGACAGGGTAATTGTACCTCGCAGTACAGGAACCTCTGACAGGGTAATTGTACCTCGCAGTACAGGAACCTCTGACAGTGTAATTGTACCTCGCAGTACAGGAACCTCTGACAGGGTAATTGTACCTCACAGTACAGGAACCTCTGACAGGGTAATTGTACCTCGCAGTACAGGAACCTCTGACAGTGTAATTGTACCTCGCAGTACAGGAACCTCTGACAGGGTAATTGTACCTCGCAGTACAGGAACCTCTGACAGGGTAATTGTACCTCGCAGTACAGGAACCTCTGACAGGGTAATTGTACCTCGCAGTACAGGAACCTCTGACAGGGTAATTGTACCTCGCAGTACAGGAACCTCTGACAGGGTAATTGTACCTCGCAGTGCAGGAACCTCTGACAGGGTAATTGTACCTCGCAGTACAGGAACCTCTGACAGGGTAATTGTACCTCGCAGTACAGGAACCTCTGACAGTGTAATTGTACCTCGCAGTACAGGAACCTCTGACAGGGTAATTGTACCTCGCAGTACAGGAACCTCTGACAGGGTAATTGTACCTCGCAGTACAGGAACCTCTGACAGTGTAATTGTACCTCGCAGTACAGGAACCTCTGACAGGGTAATTGTACCTCGCAGTACAGGAACCTCTGACAGGGTAATTGTACCTCGCAGTGCAGGAACCTCTGACAGTGTAATTGTTCCTCACAGTACAGGAACCTCTGACAGGGTAATTGTACCTCGCAGTACAGGAACCTCTGACAGTGTAATTGTACCTCGCAGTGCAGGAACCTCTGACAGGGTAATTGTACCTCGCAGTACAGGAACCTCTGACCGGGTAATTGTACCTCGCAGTACAGGAACCTCTGACAGTGTAATTGTACCTCGCAGTGCAGGAACCTCTGACAGTGTAATTGTACCTCGCAGTACAGGAACCTCTGACAGGGTAATTGTACCTCGCTGTGCAGGAACCTCTGACAGGGTAATTGTACCTCGCAGTGCAGGAACCTCTGACAGGGTAATTGTACCTCGCAGTACAGGAACCTCTGACAGTGTAATTGTACCTCACAGTGCAGGAACCTCTGACAGGGTAATTGTACCTCGCAGTACAGGAACCTCTGACAGTGTAATTGTACCTCGCAGTACAGGAACCTCTGACAGGGTAATTGTACCTCGCAGTACAGGAACCTCTGACAGTGTAATTGTACCTCGCAGTACAGGAACCTCTGACAGGGTAATTGTACCTCGCAGTGCAGGAACCTCTGACAGGGTAATTGTACCTCGCAGTACAGGAACCTCTGACAGGGTAATTGTACCTCGCAGTACAGGAACCTCTGACAGGGTAATTGTACCTCGCAGTGCAGGAACCTCTGACAGGGTAATTGTACCTCGCAGTACAGGAACCTCTGACAGGGTAATTGTACCTCGCAGTACAGGAACCTCTGACAGGGTAATTGTACCTCGCAGTACAGGAACCTCTGACAGGGTAATTGTACCTCGCAGTACAGGAACCTCTGACAGGGTAATTGTACCTCGCAGTACAGGAACCTCTGACAGGGTAATTGTACCTCGCAGTACAGGAACCTCTGACAGGGTAATTGTACCTCGCAGTGCAGGAACCTCTGACAGGGTAATTGTACCTCGCAGTACAGGAACCTCTGACAGGGTAATTGTACCTCGCAGTACAGGAACCTCTGACAGTGTAATTGTACCTCGCAGTACAGGAACCTCTGACAGGGTAATTGTACCTCGCAGTACAGGAACCTCTGACAGGGTAATTGTACCTCGCAGTACAGGAACCTCTGACAGTGTAATTGTACCTCGCAGTACAGGAACCTCTGACAGGGTAATTGTACCTCGCAGTACAGGAACCTCTGACAGGGTAATTGTACCTCGCAGTGCAGGAACCTCTGACAGTGTAATTGTACCTCACAGTACAGGAACCTCTGACAGGGTAATTGTACCTCGCAGTACAGGAACCTCTGACAGTGTAATTGTACCTCGCAGTGCAGGAACCTCTGACAGGGTAATTGTACCTCGCAGTACAGGAACCTCTGACCGGGTAATTGTACCTCGCAGTGCAAGAACCTCTGACAGGGTAATTGTACCTCGCAGTACAGGAACCTCTGACCGGGTAATTGTACCTCGCAGTACAGGAACCTCTGACCGGGTAATTGTACCTCGCAGTACAGGAACCTCTGACAGGGTAATTGTACCTCGCAGTACAGGAACCTCTGACAGGGTCATTGTACCTCGCAGTACAGGAACCTCTGACAGGGTAATTGTACCTCGCAGTGCAGGAACCTCTGACAGGGTAATTGTACCTCGCAGTGCAGGAACCTCTGACAGGGTAATTGTACCTCGCAGTACAGGAACCTCTGACAGGGTAATTGTACCTCGCAGTGCAGGAACCTCTGACAGGGTAATTGTACCTCGCAGTGCAGGAACCTCTGATAGTGTAATTGTACCTCGCAGTACAGGAACCTCTGACAGGGTAATTGTACCTCACAGTGCAGGAACCTCTGACAGGGTAATTGTACCTCGCAGTACAGGAACCTCTGACAGTGTAATTGTACCTCGCAGTACAGGAACCTCTGACAGGGTAATTGTACCTCGCAGTACAGGAACCTCTGACAGGGTAATTGTACCTCGCAGTACAGGAACCTCTGACAGGGTAATTGTACCTCGCAGTGCAGGAACCTCTGACAGGGTAATTGTACCTCGCAGTACAGGAACCTCTGACAGGGTAATTGTACCTCGCCGTGCAGGAACCTCTGACAGGGTAATTGTACCTCGCAGTACAGGAACCTCTGACAGGGTAATTGTACCTCGCAGTACAGGAACCTCTGACAGGGTAATTGTACCTCGCAGTACAGGAACCTCTGACAGGGTAATTGTACCTCACAGTGCAGGAACCTTTGACAGGGTAATTGTACCTCGCAGTGCAGGAACCTCTGACAGTGTAATTGTACCTCGCAGTACAGGAACCTCTGACAGGGTAATTGTACCTCGCAGTACAGGAACCTCTGACAGGGTAATTGTACCTCGCAGTACAGGAACCTCTGACAGGGTAATTGTCCCTCGCAGTACAGGAACCTCTGACAGGGTAATTGTACCTCGCAGTACAGGAACCTCTGACAGGGTAATTGTACCTCGCAGTGCAGGAACCTCTGACAGGGTAATTGTACCTCACAGTACAGGAACCTCTGACAGTGTAATTGTACCTCGCAGTACAGGAACCTCTGACAGTGTAATTGTACCTCACAGTGCAGGAACCTCTGACAGGGTAATTGTACCTCGCAGTACAGGAACCTCTGACAGTGTAATTGTACCTCGCAGTACAGGAACCTCTGACAGGGTAATTGTACCTCGCAGTACAGGAACCTCTGACAGGGTAATTGTACCTCGCAGTACAGGAACCTCTGACAGGGTAATTGTACCTCGCAGTACAGGAACCTCTGACAGTGTAATTGTACCTCACAGTACAGGAACCTCTGACAGGGTAATTGTACCTCGCAGTGCAGGAACCTCTGACAGTGTAATTGTACCTCGCAGTACAGGAACCTCTGACAGGGTAATTGTACCTCGCAGTACAGGAACCTCTGACAGGGTAATTGTACCTCGCAGTACAGGAACCTCTGACAGGGTAATTGTCCCTCGCAGTACAGGAACCTCTGACAGGGTAATTGTACCTCGCAGTACAGGAACCTCTGACAGGGTAATTGTACCTCGCAGTACAGGAACCTCTGACAGGGTAATTGTACCTCGCAGTACAGGAACCTCTGACAGGGTAATTGTACCTCGCAGTACAGGAACCTCTGACAGGGTAATTGTACCTCGCAGTACAGGAACCTCTGACAGGGTAATTGTACCTCGCAGTGCAGGAACCTCTGACAGTGTAATTGTACCTCGCAGTACAGGAACCTCTGACAGGGTAATTGTACCTCGCAGTGCAGGAACCTCTGACAGGGTAATTGTACCTGGCAGTGCAGGAACCTCTGACAGGGTAATTGTACCTCGCAGTACAGGAACCTCTGACAGGGTAATTGTACCTCGCAGTACAGGAACCTCTGACAGGGTAATTGTACCTCACAGTGCAGGAACCTCTGACAGTGTAATTGTACCTCGCAGTACAGGAACCTCTGACAGGGTAATTGTACCTCGCAGTGCAGGAACCTCTGACAGTGTAATTGTACCTCGCAGTACAGGAACCTCTGACAGTGTAATTGTACCTCGCAGTACAGGAACCTCTGACAGGGTAATTGTACCTCGCAGTACAGGAACCTCTGACCGGGTAATTGTACCTCGCAGTGCAGGAACCTCTGACAGGGTAATTGTACCTCGCAGTACAGGAACCTCTGACAGGGTAATTGTACCTCGCAGTACAGGAACCTCTGACAGGGTAATTGTACCTCGCAGTGCAGGAACCTCTGACAGGGTAATTGTCCCTCGCAGTACAGGAACCTCTGACAGGGTAATTGTACCTCGCAGTACAGGAACCTCTGACAGGGTAATTGTACCTCGCAGTACAGGAACCTCTGACAGGGTAATTGTACCTCGCAGTACAGGAACCTCTGACAGGGTAATTGTACCTCGCAGTGCAGGAACCTCTGACAGGGTAATTGTACCTCGCAGTACAGGAACCTCTGACAGGGTAATTGTACCTCGCAGTACAGGAACCTCTGACAGGGTAATTGTACCTCGCAGTGCAGGAACCTCTGACAGGGTAATTGTCCCTCGCAGTACAGGAACCTCTGACAGGGTAATTGTACCTCGCAGTACAGGAACCTCTGACAGGGTAATTGTACCTCGCAGTACAGGAACCTCTGACAGGGTAATTGTACCTCGCAGTACAGGAACCTCTGACAGGGTAATTGTACCTCGCAGTGCAGGAACCTCTGACAGGGTAATTGTACATCGCAGTACAGGAACCTCTGACAGGGTAATTGTACCTCGCAGTACAGGAACCTCTGACCGGGTAATTGTACCTCGCAGTACAGGAACCTCTGACAGGGTAATTGTACCTCGCAGTACAGGAACCTCTGACAGGGTAATTGTCCCTCGCAGTGCAGGAACCTCTGACAGTGTAATTGTACCTCGCAGTACAGGAACCTCTGACAGGGTAATTGTACCTCGCAGTACAGGAACCTCTGACAGGGTAATTGTACCTCGCAGTACAGGAACCTCTGACAGGGTAATTGTACCTCGCAGTACAGGAACCTCTGACAGGGTAATTGTCCCTCGCAGTGCAGGAACCTCTGACAGGGTAATTGTACCTCGCAGTACAGGAACCTCTGACAGGGTAATTGTCCCTCGCAGTGCAGGAACCTCTGACAGGGTAATTGTACCTCGCAGTGCAGGAACCTCTGACAGGGTAATTGTACCTCGCAGTGCAGGAACCTCTGACAGGGTAATTGTACCTCGCAGTACAGGAACCTCTGACAGTGTAATTGTACCTCGCAGTACAGGAACCTCTGACAGGGTAATTGTACCTCGCAGTACAGGAACCTCTGACAGGGTAATTGTACCTCGCAGTGCAGGAACCTCTGACAGGGTAATTGTACCTCGCAGTGCAGGAACCTCTGACAGGGTAATTGTACCTCGCAGTGCAGGAACCTCTAGCAGCACAATAGCATCTTGCAATGCAGAGGCCTTTCCTGTGCATTTGCCCATGTAATGCAATGGGACTTGCTATGTAAAATCCAATTGTAATGCAAATTTCCCATGCAGTGCTGCAGCCCCTTGTAGTGCAAAAAACACCTTGAGATGTCATAGAATGTTGCAATGCAACAAGCATTTGAAATCCCATTGAAGTTCTGGTGCACTAGACCCTTACAATGCAACACAAAAACTTGTAGTACAATAGCCTTTGCAGTACAACATCCACTAACAAAGCAATAGCCCCATGCAGTGCAATCTCCACTCACAGTGTAAAAACAACATGCAATGTAATAGTCTCTAAGAGTGACATAGCAATAACGTGAAGAAATGCTCTAGCCTTTTGAACACAACAGACCATGACAATTCAATAGCCTCTTGCAGTGCAAAAGCTCTTTGGTGTGCAATAGACCCTGACAATGTATTTTCCCCTTACAGTGCAACAGTTCTATGCTTTGCATAACATGCTTATGGTACAAAAGCCAGGTGCAGTCCAAGAGCAAATTGCCTTTTGATACCCTATTGAAATATAATATCCTCTCACAATGGAAACCATCTCGCAATACAAAATTTCCCTGCAGTGCAATAGCTATTTGTTTTGCAATTGTGACTTTCAATATAATAGACACTTGCCATGTAACATCCAGTTGCAATGTAATGGAACCATTAGTGTGCATGATCCTTGTATTGCAATAGCCTCTTGCAGTGCAATAGCAGCTTGCAATGCAGGGACCTTTGGTAGTGCAATAACTCCTTCCAATGCAAAGGTCTTTGAGTTTGCAATGGAGCGTGGTGTGCAACATCCACTTGCAATGAAAATGCAAAGGCACCTTGCAATACAAGAACTATTTGCAGAGCAAAAACTCCAGCAATGCAACACGCATTTCATTGCAATAGCGCTTGCAGTCCAACAGTCCCTCCCTTGCAGACTATTATCCTTGCAATGTCAGAGCCCCTTTCAATGCAATGGCCCCTTTCAATACAACATCCACATGCAACGCAAGAAAACCAAGAATGTTTGGCAATGCACTGAAACAACTACTTGCAATGCAATAGGGCTAAGTCATGCAATAGCCCATTGATAACATTGCACACTGGCAAAGTAATGGACTTTTACAGAGCAATAGCTCATCGGAGTGCAATTGCCCTTTGCAATGCAATAACCTGAAGCAGTACATTGGGGGCTTACAATACAGTATCCATGATTAATACAATAACACTTTACATTACAATGGCCTCTTACACTGTAATATCTTCTTGTAGTGTGAACACTCTTGCAGTTCAATAGCTACGTGCTGGAAAGCAGAAGCCTCTTGCAAAGAAATACCCTTTGTAATTCAATCACCTCTTGCACGGTGACAGCACCTTGCAATGCAGGATACACTGACAGTTTAATAGTCCTTTGTAATTCAATCACCTCTTGCACGGTGACAGCACCTTGCAATGCAGGATACACTGACAGTTTAATAGTCCTTTGTAATTCAATCACCTCTTGCACGGTGACAGCACCTTGCAATGCAGGATACACTGACAGTTTAATAGTCCTTTGTAATTCAATCACCTCTTGCACGGTGACAGCACCTTGCAATGCAGGATACACTGACAGTTTAATAGTCCTTTGTAATTCAATCACCTCTTGCACGGTGACAGCACCTTGCAATGCAGGATACACTGACAGTTTAATAGTCCTTTGTAATTCAATCACCTCTTCCACGGTGACAGCACCTTGCAATGCAGGATACACTGACAGTTTAATAGTCCTTTGTAATTCAATCACCTCTTCCACGGTGACAGCACCTTGCAATGCAGGATACACTGACAGTTTAATAGTCCTTTGTAATTCAATCACCTCTTGCACGGTGACAGCACCTTGCAATGCAGGATACACTGACAGTTTAATAGTCCTTTGTAATTCAATCACCTCTTGCACGGTGACAGCACCTTGCAATGCAGGAAACAATGACAGTTTAATAGTCCTTTGTAATTCAATCACCTCTTCCACGGTGACAGCACCTTGCAATGCAGGATACACTGACAGTTTAATAGTCCTTTGTAATTCAATCACCTCTTCCACGGTGACAGCACCTTGCAATGCAGGATACACTGACAGTTTAATAGTCCTTTGTAATTCAATCACCTCTTGCACGGTGACAGCACCTTGCAATGCAGGATACAATGACAGTTTAATAGTCCTTTGTAATTCAATCACCTCTTGCACGGTGACAGCACCTTGCAATGCAGGATACACTGACAGTTTAATAGTCCTTTGTAATTCAATCACCTCTTCCACGGTGACAGCACCTTGCAATGCAGGATACACTGACAGTTTAATAGTCCTTTGTAATTCAATCACCTCTTCCACGGTGACAGCACCTTGCAATGCAGGATACACTGACAGTTTAATAGTCCTTTGTAATTCAATCACCTCTTGCACGGTGACAGCACCTTGCAATGCAGGATACACTGACAGTTTAATAGTCCTTTGTAATTCAATCACCTCTTGCACGGTGACAGCACCTTGCAATGCAGGATACACTGACAGTTTAATAGTCCTTTGTAATTCAATCACCTCTTGCACGGTGACAGCACCTTGCACTGCAGGATACACTGACAGTTTAATAGTCCTTTGTAATTCAATCACCTCTTGCACGGTGACAGCACCTTGCAATGCAGGATACACTGACAGTTTAATAGTCCTTTGTAATTCAATCACCTCTTGCACGGTGACAGCACCTTGCAATGCAGGATACACTGACAGTTTAATAGTCCTTTGTAATTCAATCACCTCTTGCACGGTGACAGCACCTTGCAATGCAGGATACACTGACAGTTTAATAGTCCTTTGTAATTCAATCACCTCTTGCACGGTGACAGCACCTTGCAATGCAGGATACACTGACAGTTTAATAGTCCTTTGTAATTCAATCACCTCTTGCACGGTGACAGCACCTTGCAATGCAGGATACACTGACAGTTTAATAGTCCTTTGTCATTCAATCACCTCTTGCACGGTGACAGCACCTTGCAATGCAGGATACACTGACAGTTTAATAGTCCTTTGTAATTCAATCACCTCTTGCACGGTGACAGCACCTTGCAATGCAGGATACACTGACAGTTTAATAGTCCTTTGTAATTCAATCACCTCTTGCACGGTGACAGCACCTTGCAATGCAGGATACACTGACAATTTAATAGTCCTTTGTAATTCAATCACCTCTTGCACGGTGACAGCACCTTGCAATGCAGGATACACTGACAGTTTAATAGTCCTTTGTAATTCAATCACCTCTTGCACGGTGACAGCACCTTGCAATGCAGGATACACTGACAGTTTCATAGTCCTTTGTAATTCAATCACCTCTTGCACGGTGACAGCACCTTGCAATGCAGGATACAATGACAGTTTAAGGACTGGAGAGGCCTTTGACAGTGCAATCACCCTTGCAGTTTAACATCCACATGGAGTTGTCACACAAACCACAGCTGTGATAATACAACAATCGTGAAAATAACTCCAAAGAACTCCAGAAACCATCTTTGTCTTTAAGGAAAAAAAATCAGCCTTTAATTTACAAAATGAACAATGTATCCAAAATGGCATTGAAAGAAAACAAATCTTGGTCTTTGTGTGTTGAAACTGTCTGACAAGGACAAAGGACAAATGGTCAAAGCTAACAGGTGTCAAATGAACACATCCTATACCATGCTAAAACATTCCTGAATTGAATATCTCCTACTGAAAGAAAGAAGATGTGAAGTCACCATATTCTGGGTCACAGTGCAGTCACCATGGGTCAGAGAGCAGAGTGTCTGCTTCCAGGAGATACAAGATAACACAGCTTTACATTAAAGTGTCTTTCAGCAAAACATTAACATATTGTTTGTCTTTGCTCCATGACCTTCTGGTCTGTTAGTCTGTGACCTTGTCCTATCAACACCTTCTGTTTTGTTATCTCTTACCCCACCCCCGCTTTACTTGCTTAAAATCTTTTACATTTCTTATATCTGTTAGTTCTGGTGAAGGGTCACAGAGCTGAAACGTTAACTCCGTTTCTCTCTGCACAGATGTTGCCCGACCTGCTGAATATTTCCAGCACTCTCTGTTTTTATTAACTCCGTTTCTCTCTCCACAGATGTTGCCCGACCTGCTGAGTATTTCCAGCACTCTCTGTTTTTATTAACTCCGTTTCTCTCTCCACAGATGTTTCCCGACCTGCTGAGTATTTCCAGCACTCTCTGTTTTTATTAACTCTGTTTCTCTCTCCACAGATGTTGCCCGACCTGCTGAGTATTTCCAGCACTCGCTGTTTTTATTAACTCTGTTTCTCTCTCCACAGATGTTGCCCGACCTGCTGAGTATTTCCAGCACTCGCTGTTTTTATTAACTCCGTTTCTCTCTCCACAGATGTTGCCCGACCTGCTGAGTATTTCCAGCACTCTCTGTTTTTATTAACTCCGTTTCTCTCTCCACAGATGTTGCCCGACCTGCTGAATATTTCCAGCACTCTCTGTTTTTATTAACTCCGTTTCTCTCTCCACAGATGTTGCCCGACCTGCTGAATATTTCCAGCACTCTCTGTTTTTATTAACTCCGTTTCTCTCTCCACAGATGTTGCCCGACCTGCTGAATATTTCCAGCACTCTCTGTTTTTATTAACTCTGTTTCTCTCTGCACAGATGCTGCCCGACCTGCTGAGTATTTCCAGCACTCTCTGTTTTTATTAACTCCGTTTCTCTCTCCACAGATGTTGCCCGACCTGCTGAATATTTCCAGCACTCTCTGTTTTTATTAACTCCGTTTCTCTCTCCACAGATGTTGCCCGACCTGCTGAATATTTCCAGCACTCTCTGTTTTTATTAACTCTGTTTCTCTCTCCACAGATGTTGCCCGACCTGCTGAATATTTCCAGCACTCTCTGTTTTTATTAACTCCGTTTCTCTCTCCACAGATGTTGCCCGACCTGCTGAATATTTCCAGCACTCTCTGTTTTTATTAACTCCGTTTCTCTCTCCACAGATGTTGCCCGACCTGCTGAATATTTCCAGCACTCTCTGTTTTTATTAACTCCGTTTCTCTCTCCACAGATGTTGCCCGACCTGCTGAATATTTCCAGCACTCTCTGTTTTTATTAACTCCGTTTCTCTCTCCACAGATGTTGCCCGACCTGCTGAATATTTCCAGCACTCTCTGTTTTTATTAACTCTGTTTCTCTCTGCACAGATGCTGCCCGACCTGCTGAGTATTTCCAGCACTCTCTGTTTTTATTAACTCCGTTTCTCTCTCCACAGATGTTGCCCGACCTGCTGAATATTTCCAGCACTCTCTGTTTTTATTAACTCCGTTTCTCTCTCCACAGATGTTGCCCGACCTGCTGAGTATTTCCAGCACTCGCTGTTTTTATTAACTCCGTTTCTCTCTCCACAGATGTTGCCCGACCTGCTGAATATTTCCAGCACTCTCTGTTTTTATTAACTCTGTTTCTCTCTCCACAGATGTTGCCCGACCTGCTGAATATTTCCAGCACTCTCTGTTTTTATTAACTCTGTTTCTCTCTCCACAGATGTTGCCCGACCTGCTGAATATTTCCAGCACTCTGTTTTTATTAACTCCGTTTCTCTCTCCACAGATGTTGCCCGACCTGCTGAGTATTTCCAGCACTCTCTGTTTTTATTAACTCTGTTTTTCTCTCCACAGATGTTGCCCGACCTGCTGAGTATTTCCAGCACTCTCTGTTTTTATTAACTCTGTTTCTCTCTGCACAGATGCT
Organism: Heterodontus francisci; assembly: GCF_036365525.1. Lineage (NCBI taxonomy): Eukaryota > Metazoa > Chordata > Chondrichthyes > Heterodontiformes > Heterodontidae > Heterodontus > Heterodontus francisci. The sequence continues at coordinate 73,312 of NW_027141326.1, forward strand.
GCCCGACCTGCTGAGTATTTCCAGCACTCTCTGTTTTTATTAACTCCGTTTCTCTCTCCACAGATGTTGCCCGACCTGCTGAATATTTCCAGCACTCTCTGTTTTTATTAACTCCGTTTCTCTCTCCACAGATGTTGCCCGACCTGCTGAATATTTCCAGCACTCTCTGTTTTTATTAACTCTGTTTCTCTCTCCACAGATGTTGCCCGACCTGCTGAATATTTCCAGCACTCTCTGTTTTTATTAACTCCGTTTCTCTCTCCACAGATGTTGCCCGACCTGCTGAATATTTCCAGCACTCTCTGTTTTTATTAACTCCGTTTCTCTCTCCACAGATGTTGCCCGACCTGCTGAATATTTCCAGCACTCTCTGTTTTTATTAACTCCGTTTCTCTCTCCACAGATGTTGCCCGACCTGCTGAATATTTCCAGCACTCTCTGTTTTTATTAACTCCGTTTCTCTCTCCACAGATGTTGCCCGACCTGCTGAATATTTCCAGCACTCTCTGTTTTTATTAACTCTGTTTCTCTCTGCACAGATGCTGCCCGACCTGCTGAGTATTTCCAGCACTCTCTGTTTTTATTAACTCCGTTTCTCTCTCCACAGATGTTGCCCGACCTGCTGAATATTTCCAGCACTCTCTGTTTTTATTAACTCCGTTTCTCTCTCCACAGATGTTGCCCGACCTGCTGAGTATTTCCAGCACTCGCTGTTTTTATTAACTCCGTTTCTCTCTCCACAGATGTTGCCCGACCTGCTGAATATTTCCAGCACTCTCTGTTTTTATTAACTCTGTTTCTCTCTCCACAGATGTTGCCCGACCTGCTGAATATTTCCAGCACTCTCTGTTTTTATTAACTCTGTTTCTCTCTCCACAGATGTTGCCCGACCTGCTGAATATTTCCAGCACTCTGTTTTTATTAACTCTGTTTCTCTCTCCACAGATGTTGCCCGACCTGCTGAATATTTCCAGCACTCTCTGTTTTTATTAACTCCGTTTCTCTCTCCACAGATGTTGCCCGACCTGCTGAGTATTTCCAGCACTCTCTGTTTTTATTAACTCTGTTTTTCTCTCCACAGATGTTGCCCGACCTGCTGAATATTTCCAGCACTCGCTGTTTTTATGAACTCTGTCTGGAGACGCTGTCAATCAGCCTCTCAATGTAACAGAGTATTGTTTTTGTAACAGGTATTAGTACCGCAACCTCACAGCTCCAGTGACCCGGGTTCGGTTCTGTTTACTGCCACAGTCTCACAGCTCCAGTGACCTGGGTTCGGTTCTGTTTACTGCCACAGTCTCACAGCTCCAGTGACCCGGGTTCGGTTCTGTTTACTGCCACAGTCTCACAGCTCCAGTGACCCGGGTTCGGTTCTGTTTACTGCCACAGTCTCACAGCTCCAGTGACCCGGGTTCAGTTCTGTTTACTGCCACAGTCTCACAGCTCCAGTGACCCGGGTTCGGTTCTGGGGAATGCCACAGTCTCACAGCTCCAGTGTCCCGGGTTCTGTTCTGTTTACTGCCACAGTCTCACAGCTCCAGTGACCAGGGTTCGGTTCTGGTACTGCCACAGTCTCACAGCTCCAGTGACCTGGGTTCGGTTCTGTTTACTGCCACAGTCTCACAGCTCCAGTGTCCCGGGTTCGGTTCTGTTTACTGCCACAGTCTCACAGCTCCAGTGTCCCGGGTTCGGTTCTGTTTACTGCCACAGTCTCACAGCTCCAGTGACCTGGGTTCGGTTCTGTTTACTGCCACAGTCTCACAGCTCCAGTGACCAGGGTTCGGTTCTGTTTACTGCCACAGTCTCACAGCTCCAGTGACCTGGGTTCGGTTCTGTTTACTGCCACAGTCTCACAGCTCCAGTGTCCCGGGTTCGGTTCTGTTTACTGCCACAGTCTCACAGCTCCAGTGACCCGGGTTCGGTTCTGTTTACTGCCACAGTCTCACAGCTCCAGTGACCTGGGTTCGGTTCTGTTTACTGCCACAGTCTCACTGCTCCAGTGACCTGGGTTCGGTTCTGTTTACTGCCACAGTCTCACAGCTCCAGTGACCTGGGTTCGGTTCTGTTTACTGCCACAGTCTCACAGCTCCAGTGACCCGGGTTCAGTTCTGTTTACTGCCACAGTCTCACAGCTCCAGTGTCCCGGGTTCAGTTCTGTTTACTGCCACAGCCTCACAGCTCCAGTGTCCCGGGTTCAGTTCTGTTTACTGCCACAGTCTCACAGCTCCAGTGACCCGGGTTCGGTTCTGTTTACTGCCACAGTCTCACAGCTCCGGTGACCTGGGTTCGGTTCTGTTTACTGCCACAGTCTCACAGCTCCAGTGTCCCGGGTTCGGTTCTGTTTACTGCCACAGTCTCACCGCTCCAGTGACCTGGGTTCGGTTCTGTTTACTGCCACAGTCTCACAGCTCCAGTGACCCGGGTTCGGTTCTGTTTACTGCCACAGTCTCACCGCTCCAGTGACCTGGGTTCGGTTCTGTTTACTGCCACAGTCTCACAGCTCCAGTGACCTGGGTTCGGTTCTGTTTACTGCCACAGTCTCACAGCTCCAGTGACCCGGGTTCGGTTCTGTTTACTGCCACAGTCTCACAGCTCCAGTGACCTGGGTTCGGTTCTGTTTACTGCCACAGTCTCACAGCTCCAGTGTCCCGGGTTCGGTTCTGTTTACTGCCACAGTCTCACAGCTCCAGTGACCCGGGTTCGGTTCTGTTTACTGCCACAGTCTCACAGCTTCAGTGACCTGGGTTCGGTTCTGTTTACTGCCACAGTCTCACAGCTCCAGTGTCCCGGGTTCGGTTCTGTTTACTGCCACAGTCTCACAGCTTCAGTGACCTGGGTTCGGTTCTGTTTACTGCCACAGTCTCACAGCTCCAGTGAACTGGGTTCGGTTCTGTTTACTGCCACAGTCTCACAGCTCCAGTGATCTGGGTTCGGTTCTGTTTACTGCCACAGTCTCACAGCTCCAGTGACCCGGGTTCAGTTCTGTTTACTGCCACAGTCTCACAGCTCCAGTGACCCGGGTTCAGTTCTGTTTACTGCCACAGTCTCACAGCTCCAGTGACGCAGGTTCGGTTCTGTTTACTGCCACAGTCTCACAGCTCCAGTGACCCGGGTTCAGTTCTGTTTACTGCCACAGTCTCACAGCTCCAGTGACCCGGGTTCGGTTCTGTTTACTGCCACAGTCTCACCGCTCCAGTGACCTGGGTTCAGTTCTGTACACTGCCACAGTCTCACAGCTCCAGTGACCTGGGTTCGGTTCTGTTTACTGCCACAGTCTCACAGCTCCAGTGACCTGGGTTCGGTTCTGTTCACTGCCACAGTCTCACAGCTCCAGTGACCTGGGTTCGGTTCTGTTTACTGCCACAGTCTCACAGCTCCAGTGACCTGGGTTCGGTTCTGTTTACTGCCACAGTCTCACAGCTCCAGTGACCTGGGTTCGGTTCTGTTCACTGCCACAGTCTCACAGCTCCAGTGACCTGGGTTCGGTTCTGTTTACTGCCACAGTCTCACAGCTCCAGTGACCTGGGTTCGGTTCTGTTCACTGCCACAGTCTCACAGCTCCAGTGACCTGGGTTCGGTTCTGTTTACTGCCACAGTCTCACAGCTCCAGTGACCTGGGTTCGGTTCTGTTTACTGCCACAGTCTCACAGCTCCAGTGACCCGGGTTCAGTTCTGTTTACTGCCACAGTCTCACAGCTCCAGTGACCCGGGTTCGGTTCTGTTTACTGCCACAGTCTCACAGCTCCGGTGACCCGGGTTCGGTTCTGTTTACTGCCACAGTCTCACAGCTCCAGTGACCCGGGTTCGGTTCTGTTTACTGCCACAGTCTCACAGCTCCAGTGACCTGGGTTCGGTTCTGTTTACTGCCACAGTCTCACAGCTCCAGTGACCTGGGTTCGGTTCTGTTTACTGCCACAGTCTCACAGCTCCAGTGTCCCGGGTTCGGTTCTGGGGACTGCCACAGTCTCACAGCTCCAGTGTCCCGGGTTCGGTTCTGTTTACTGCCACAGTCACACAGCTCCAGTGACCTGGGTTCGGTTCTGGGGACTGCCACAGTCTCACAGCTCCAGTGTCCCGGGTTCGGTTCTGTTTACTGCCACAGTCACACAGCTCCAGTGACCTGGGTTCGGTTCTGGGGACTGCCACAGTCTCACAGCTCCAGTGTCCCGGGTTCGGTTCTGTTTACTGCCACAGTCTCACAGCTCCAGTGACCTGTGTTCGGTTCTGTTTACTGCCACAGTCTCACAGCTCCAGTGACCTGGGTTCGGTTCGGTTTACTGCCACAGTCTCACAGCTCCAGTGTCCCGGGTTCAGTTCTGTTTACTGCCACAGTCTCACAGCTCCAGTGACCTGTGTTCGGTTCTGTTTACTGCCACAGTCTCACAGCTCCAGTGTCCCGGGTTCGGTTCTGTTTACTGCCACAGTCTCACAGCTCCAGTGACCCGGGTTCGGTTCTGTTTACTGCCACAGTCTCACAGCTCCAGTGTCCCGGGTTCGGTTCTGGGGACTGCCACAGTCACACAGCTCCAGTGACCCGGGTTCGGTTCTGTTTACTGCCACAGTCTCACAGCTCCAGTGTCCTGGGTTCGGTTCTGGGGACTGCCACAGTCACACAGCTCCAGTGACCCGGGTTCGGTTCTGTTTACTGCCACAGTCTCACAGCTCCAGTGTCCTGGGTTCGGTTCTGTTTACTGCCACAGTCTCACAGCTCCAGTGACATGGGTTCGGTTCTGTTTACTGCCACAGTCTCACAGCTCCAGTGACCCGAGTTCGGTTCTGTTTACTGCCACAGTCTCACAGCTCCAGTGACCTGGGTTCGGTTCTGTTTACTGCCACAGTCTCACAGCTCCAGTGACCTGGGTTCAGTTCTGTTTACTGCCACAGTCTCACAGCTCCAGTGTCCCGGGTTCAGTTCTGTTTACTGCCACAGTCTCACAGCTCCAGTGACCCGGGTTCAGTTCTGTTTACTGCCACAGTCTCACAGCTCCAGTGTCCCGGGTTCAGTTCTGTTTACTGCCACAGTCTCACAGCTCCAGTGTCCCGGGTTCAGTTCTGTTTACTGCCACAGTCTCACAGCTCCAGTGTCCCGGGTTCAGTTCTGTTTACTGCCACAGTCTCACAGCTCCAGTGTCCCGGGTTCAGTTCTGTTTACTGCCACAGTCTCACAGCTCCAGTGACCTGGGTTCGGTTCTGTTTACTGCCACAGTCTCACAGCTCCAGTGTCCCGGGTTCGGTTCTGTTTACTGTCACAGTCTCACAGCTCCAGTGTCCCGGGTTCAGTTCTGTTTACTGTCACAGTCTCACAGCTCCAGTGACCTGGGTTCAGTTCTGTTTACTGTCACAGTCTCACAGCTCCAGTGTCCCGGGTTCAGTTCTGTTTACTGTCACAGTCTCACAGCTCCCGTGACCTGGGTTCGGTTCTGTTTACTGCCACAGTCTCACAGCTCCAGTGACCCGGGTTCGGTTCTGTTTACTGTCACAGTCTCACAGCTCCAGTGTCCCGGGTTCAGTTCTGTTTACTGTCACAGTCTCACAGCTCCAGTGACCTGGGTTCGGTTCTGTTTACTGCCACAGTCTCACAGCTCCAGTGACCTGGGTTCGGTTCTGTTTACTGGCACAGTGTCACAGCTCCAGTGACCTGGGTTCGGTTCTGTTTACTGCCACAGTCTCACAGCTCCAGTGTCCCGGGTTCGGTTCTGTTTACTGCCACAGTCTCACAACTCCAGTGTCCCGGGTTCGGTTCTGTTTACTGCCACAGTCTCACAGCTCCAGTGACCTGGGTTCGGTTATGTTTACTGCCACAGTTTCACAGCTTCAGTGTCCCGGGTTCGGTTCTGTTTACTGCCACAGTCTCACAGCTCCAGTGACCTGGGTTCGGTTCTGTTTACTGCCACAGTCTCACAGCTCCAGTTTCCCGGGTTCGGTTCTGTTTACTGCCACAGTCTCACAGCTCCAGTTTCCCGGGTTCGGTTCTGTTTACTGCCACAGTCTCACAGCTCCAGTGTCCTGGGTTCAGTTCTGTTTACTGCCACAGTCTCACAGCTCCAGTTTCCCGGGTTCGGTTCTGTTTACTGTCACAGTCTCACAGCTCCAGTGACCCGGGTTCAGTTCTGTTTTTTGCCACAGTCTCACAGCTCCAGTGACCCGGGTTCAGTTCTGTTTACTGCCACAGTCTCACAGCTTCAGTGACCTGGGTTCAGTTCTGTTTACTGCCACAGCCTCACAGCTCCAGTGACATGGGTTCGGTTCTGTTTACTGCCACAGTCTCACAGCTCCAGTGACCCGGGTTCGGTTCTGTTTACTGCCACAGTCTCACAGCTCCAGTGTCCCGGGTTCGGTTCTGTTTACTGCCACAGTCTCACAGCTCCAGTGACCTGGGTTCGGTTCTGTTTACTGCGACAGTCTCACAGCTCCAGTGACCTGGGTTCGGTTCTGTTTACTGCCACAGTCTCACAGCTCCCGTGACCTGGGTTCGGTTCTGTTTACTGCCACAGTCTCACAGCTCCAGTGACCTGGGTTCGGTTCTGTTTACTGCCACAGTCTCACAGCTCCAGTGACCTGGGTTCGGTTCTGTTTACTGCCACAGTCTCACAGCTCCAGTGACCCGGGTTCAGTTCTGTTTAATGCCACAGTCTCACAGCTCCAGTGACCCGGGTTCGGTTCTGTTTACTGCCACAGTCTCACAGCTCCAGTGACCTGGGTTCGGTTCTGTTTACTGCCACAGTCTCACAGCTCCAGTGACCCGGGTTCGGTTCTGTTTACTGCCACAGTCTCACAGCTCCAGTGACCCGGGTTCAGTTCTGTTTACTGCCACAGTCTCACAGCTCCAGTGTCCCGGGTTCGGTTCTGTTTACTGCCACAGTCTCACAGCTCCAGTGACCTGGGTTCGGTTCTGTTTACTGCCACAGTCTCACAGCTCCAGTGACCTGGGTTCGGTTCTGTTTACTGCCACAGTCTCACAGCTCCAGTGACCTGGGTTCAGTTCTGTTTACTGCCACAGTCTCACAGCTCCAGTGACCCGGGTTCAGTTCTGTTTACTGCCCCAGTCTCACAGCTCCAGTGACCCGGGTTCGGTTCTGTTTACTGCCACAGTCTCACAGCTCCAGTGTCCCGGGTTCGGTTCTGTTTACTGCCACAGTCTCACAGCTCCAGTGTCCCGGGTTCGGTTCTGTCACTGCCACAGTCTCACAGCTTCAGTGACCTGGGTTCGGTTCTGTTTACTGCCACAGTCTCACAGCTCCAGTGTCCCGGGTTCGGTTCTGGGGACTGCCACAGCCTCACAGCTCCAGTGACCTGGGTTCGGTTCTGTTTACTGCCACAGTCTCACAGCTTCAGTGACCTGGGTTCGGTTCTGGGGACTGCCACAGTCTCACAGCTCCAGTGACCCGGGTTCGGTTCTGTTTACTGCCACAGTCTCACAGCTCCAGTGACCCGGGTTCGGTTCTGTTTACTGCCACAGTCTCACAGCTCCAGTGTCCCGGGTTCGGTTCTGTTTACTGCCACAGTCTCACAGCTCCAGTGTCCCGGGTTCGGTTCTGTTTACTGCCACAGTCTCACAGCTCCAGTGACCTGGGTTCGGTTTTGTTTACTGCCACAGTCTCCCAGCTCCAGTGACCTGGGTTCGGTTCTGTTTACTGCCACAGTCTCACAGCTCCAGTGTCCCGGGTTCGGTTCTGTTTACTGCCACAGTCTCACAGCTCCAGTGACCTGGGTTCGGTTCTGTTTACTGCCACAGTCTCACAGCTCCAGTGTCCCGGGTTCGGTTCTGTTTACTGCCACAGTCTCACAGCTCCAGTGACCCGGGTTCGGTTCTGTTTACTGCCACAGTCTCACAGTTCCAGTGTCCCGGGTTCGGTTCTGTTTACTGCCACACACTCACAGCTCCAGTGTCCCGGGTTCGGTTCTGTTCACTGCCACAGTCTCACAGCTTCAGTGACCTGGGTTCGGTTCTGTTTACTGCCACATTCTCACAGCTCCAGTGTCCCGGGTTCGGTTCTGGGGACTGCCACAGCCTCACAGCTCCAGTGACCCGGGTTCGGTTCTGTTTACTGCCACAGTCTCACAGCTCCAGTGTCCCGGGTTCGGTTCTGTTTACTGCCACAGTCTCACAGCTCCAGTGACCTGGGTTCGGTTCTGGGGACTGCCACAGCCTCACAGCTCCAGTGACCTGGGTTCGGTTCTGTTTACTGCCACAGTCTCACAGCTTCAGTGTCCCGGGTTCAGTTCTGGGGACAGCCACAGCCTCACAGCTCCAGTGTCCTGGGTTCGGTTCTGTTTTTTGCCACAGTCTCACAGCTTCAGTGACCCGGGTTCGGTTCTGTTTACTGCCACAGCCTCACAGCTCCAGTGTCCTGGGTTCGGTTCTGTTTACTGCCACAGCCTCACAGCTCCAGTGTCCTGGGTTCGGTTCTGTTTACTGCCACAGTCTCACAGCTCCAGTGACCTGGGTTCGGTTCTGTTTACTGCCACAGTCTCACAGCTCCAGTGACCGGGTTCGGTTCTGTTTACTGCCACAGCCTCACAGCTCCAGTGTCCTGGGTTCGGTTCTGTTTACTGCCACAGTCTCACAGCTCCCGTGACCCGGGTTCGGTTCTGCGTACTGCCACAGTCTCACAGCTCCAGTGACCCGGGTTCGGTTCTGTTTACTGCCACAGTCTCACAGCTCCAGTGACCGGGTTCGGTTCTGTTTACTGCCACAGCCTCACAGCTCCAGTGTCCTGGGTTCGGTTCTGTTTACTGCCACAGTCTCACAGCTCCAGTGTCCCGGGTTCGGTTCTGTTTACTGCCACAGTCTCACAGCTCCAGTGACCCGGGTTCAGTTCTGTTTACTGCCACAGTCTCACAGCTTCAGTGACCTGGGTTCAGTTCTGTTTACTGCCACAGTCTCACAGCTCCAGTGACCTGGGTTCGGTTCTGTTTACTGCCACAGTCTCACAGCTCCAGTGACCGGGTTCGGTTCTGTTTACTGCCACAGCCTCACAGCTCCAGTGTCCTGGGTTCGGTTCTGTTTACTGCCACAGTCTCACAGCTTCAGTGACCTGGGTTCAGTTCTGTTTACTGCCACAGCCTCACAGCTCCAGTGACATGGGTTCGGTTCTGTTTACTGCCACAGTCTCACAGCTCCAGTGACCCGGGTTCGGTTCTGTTTACTGCCACAGTCTCACAGCTCCAGTGTCCCGGGTTCGGTTCTGTTTACTGCCACAGTCTCACAGCTTCAGTGACCTGGGTTCAGTTCTGTTTACTGCCACAGCCTCACAGCTCCAGTGACATGGGTTCGGTTCTGTTTACTGCCACAGTCTCACAGCTCCAGTGACCCGGGTTCGGTTCTGTTTACTGCCACAGTCTCACAGCTCCAGTGTCCCGGGTTCGGTTCTGTTTACTGCCACAGTCTCACAGCTCCAGTGACCTGGGTTCGGTTCTGTTTACTGCCACAGTCTCACAGCTCCAGTGACCTGGGTTCGGTTCTGTTTACTGCCACAGTCTCACAGCTCCAGTGTCCCGGGTTCGGTTCTGTTTACTGCCACAGTCTCACAGCTCCAGTGACCCGGGTTCGGTTCTGTTTACTGCCACAGTCTCACAGCTCCAGTGACCCGGGTTCAGTTCTGTTTACTGCCACAGTCTCACAGCTCCAGTGACCTGGGTTCGGTTCTGTTTACTGCCACAGTCTCACAGCTCCTGTGTCCCGGGTTCGGTTCTGTTTACTGCCACAGTCTCACAGCTCCAGTGACCTGGGTTCGGTTCTGTTTACTGCCACAGTCTCACAGCTCCAGTGACCTGGGTTCAGTTCTGTTTACTGCCACAGTCTCACAGCTCTAGTGACCCGGGTTCAGTTCTGTTTACTGCCCCAGTCTCACAGCTCCAGTGACCCGGGTTCGGTTCTGTTTACTGCCACAGTCTCACAGCTCCAGTGTCCCGGGTTTGGTTCTGTTTACTGCCACAGTCTCACAGCTCCAGTGTCCCGGGTTCGGTTCTGTCACTGCCCCAGTCTCACAGCTCCAGTGACCCGGGTTCGGTTCTGTTTACTGCCACAGTCTCACAGCTCCAGTGTCCCGGGTTTGGTTCTGTTTACTGCCACAGTCTCACAGCTCCAGTGTCCCGGGTTCGGTTCTGTCACTGCCACAGTCTCACAGCTTCAGTGACCTGGGTTCGGTTCTGTTTACTGCCACAGTCTCACAGCTCCAGTGTCCCGGGTTCGGTTCTGGGGACTGCCACAGCATCACAGCTCCAGTGACCTGGGTTCGGTTCTGTTTACTGCCACAGTCTCAAAGCTTCAGTGACCTGGGTTCGGTTCTGGGGACTGCCACAGTCTCACAGCCCCAGTGTCCCGGGTTCGGTTCTGTTTACTGCCACAGTCTCACAGCTCCAGTGACCCGGGTTCGGTTCTGTTTACTGCCACAGTCTCACAGCTCCAGTGACCCGGGTTCGGTTCTGTTTACTGCCACAGTCTCACAGCTCCAGTGTCCCGGGTTCGGTTCTGTTTACTGCCACAGTCTCACAGCTCCAGTGTCCCGGGTTCGGTTCTGTTTACTGACACAGTCTCACAGCTCCAGTGACCTGGGTTCGGTTTTGTTTACTGCCACAGTCTCACAGCTCCAGTGACCTGGGTTCGGTTCTGTTTACTGCCACAGTCTCACAGCTCCCGTGACCCGGGTTCGGTTCTGCGTACTGCCACAGTCTCACAGCTCCAGTGTCCTGGGTTCGGTTCTGTTTACTGCCACAGTCTCACAGCTCCAGTGACCCGGGTTCGGTTCTGTTTACTGCCACAGCCTCACAGCTCCAGTGACATGGGTTCGGTTCTGTTTACTGCCACAGTCTCACAGCTCCAGTGACCCGGGTTCGGTTCTGTTTACTGCCACAGTCTCACAGCTCCAGTGTCCCGGGTTCGGTTCTGTTTACTGCCACAGTCTCACAGCTCCAGTGACCTGGGTTCGGTTCTGTTTACTGCCACAGTCTCACAGCTCCAGTGACCTGGGTTCGGTTCTGTTTACTGCCACAGTCTCACAGCTCCAGTGACCTGGGTTCGGTTCTGTTTACTGCCACAGTCTCACAGCTCCAGTGTCCCGGGTTCGGTTCTGTTTACTGCCACAGTCTCACAGCTCCAGTGACCCGGGTTCGGTTCTGTTTACTGCCACAGTCTCACAGCTCCAGTGACCCGGGTTCAGTTCTGTTTACTGCCACAGTCTCACAGCTCCAGTGACCTGGGTTCGGTTCTGTTTACTGCCACAGTCTCACAGCTCCAGTGACCCGGGTTAAGTTCTGTTTACTGCCACAGTCTCACAGCTCCAGTGTCCCGGGTTCGGTTCTGTTTACTGCCACAGTCTCACAGCTCCAGTGACCTGGGTTCGGTTCTGTTTACTGCCACAGTCTCACAGCTCCAGTGACCCGGGTTCAGTTCTGTTTACTGCCACAGTCTCACAGCTCCTGTGTCCCGGGTTCGGTTCTGTTTACTGCCACAGTCTCACAGCTCAAGTGACCTGGGTTCGGTTCTGTTTACTGCCACAGTCTCACAGCTCCAGTGACCTGGGTTCAGTTCTGTTTACTGCCACAGTCTCACAGCTCCAGTGACCCGGGTTCAGTTCTGTTTACTGCCCCAGTCTCACAGCTCCAGTGACCCGGGTTCGGTTCTGTTTACTGCCACAGTCTCACAGCTCCAGTGTCCCGGGTTTGGTTCTGTTTACTGCCACAGTCTCACAGCTCCAGTGTCCCGGGTTCGGTTCTGTCACTGCCACAGTCTCACAGCTCCAGTGACCCGGGTTCAGTTCTGTTTACTGCCACAGTCTCACAGCTCCAGTGACCTGGGTTCGGTTCTGTTTACTGCCACAGTCTCACAGCTCCAGTGACCCGGGTTCGGTTCTGTTTACTGCCACAGTCTCACAGCTCCAGTGACCCGGGTTCGGTTCTGTTTACTGCCACAGTCTCACAGCTCCAGTGTCCCGGGTTTGGTTCTGTTTACTGCCACAGTCTCACAGCTCCAGTGTCCCGGGTTCGGTTCTGTCACTGCCACAGTCTCACAGCTTCAGTGACCTGGGTTCGGTTCTGTTTACTGCCACAGTCTCACAGCTCCAGTGTCCCGGGTTCGGTTCTGGGGACTGCCACAGTCTCACAGCTCCAGTGACCTGGGTTCGGTTCTGGGGACTGCCACAGCATCACAGCTCCAGTGACCCGGGTTCAGTTCTGTTTACTGCCACAGTCTCACAGCTCCAGTGACCCGGGTTCGGTTCTGTTTACTGCCACAGTCTCACAGCTCCAGTGTCCCGGGTTCGGTTCTGTCACTGCCACAGTCTCACAGCTCCAGTGACCCGGGTTCAGTTCTGTTTACTGCCACAGTCTCACAGCTCCAGTGACCTGGGTTCGGTTCTGTCACTGCCACAGTCTCACAGCTCCAGTGACCTGGGTTCGGTTCTGTTTACTGCCACAGTCTCAAAGCTTCAGTGACCTGGGTTCGGTTCTGGGGACTGCCACAGTCTCACAGCTCCAGTGTCCCGGGTTCGGTTCTGTTTACTGCCACAGTCTCACAGCTCCAGTGACCCGGGTTCGGTTCTGTTTACTGCCACAGTCTCACAGCTCCAGTTACCCGGGTTCGGTTCTGTTTACTGCCACAGTCTCACAGCTCCAGTGTCCCGGGTTCGGTTCTGTTTACTGCCACAGTCTCACAGCTCCAGTGACCTGGGTTCGGTTCTGTTTACTGCCACAGTCTCACAGCTCCCGTGACCCGGGTTCGGTTCTGCGTACTGCCACAGTTTCACAGCTCCAGTGACCCGGGTTCGGTTCTGTTTACTGCCACAGTCTCACAGCTCCAGTGACCCGGGTTCGGTTCTGTTTACTGCCACAGTCTCACAGCTCCAGTGACCCGGGTTCGGTTCTGCGTACTGCCACAGTCTCACAGCTCCAGTGACCCGGGTTCGGTTCTGTTTACTGCCACAGTCTCACAGCTCCAGTGACCCGGGTTCAGTTCTGTTTACTGCCACAGTCTCACAGCTCCAGTGACCCGGGTTCAGTTCTGTTTACTGCCACAGTCTCACAGCTTCAGTGACCTGGGTTCAGTTCTGTTTACTGCCACAGTCTCACAGCTCCAGTGACATGGGTTCGGTTCTGTTAACTGCCACAGTCTCACAGCTCCAGTGACCCGGGTTCGGTTCTGTTTATTGCCACAGTCTCACAGCTCCAGTGTCCCGGGTTCGGTTCTATTTACTGCCACAGTCTCACAGCTCCAGTGACCTAGGTTCGGTTCTGTTTACTGCCACAGTTTCACAGCTTCAGTGACCCGGGTTCAGTTCTGTTTTTTGCCACAGTCTCACAGCTCCAGTGACCCGGGTTCAGTTCTGTTTACTGCCACAGTCTCACAGCTCCAGTGTCCTGGGTTCGGTTCTGTTTTTTGCCACAGTCTCACAGCTTCAGTGACCCGGGTTCGGTTCTGTTTACTGCCACAGCCTCACAGCTCCAGTGTCCTGGGTTCGGTTCTGTTTACTGCCACAGCCTCACAGCTCCAGTGTCCTGGGTTCGGTTCTGTTTACTGCCACAGCCTCACAGCTCCAGTGTCCTGGGTTCGGTTCTGTTTACTGCCACAGTCTCACAGCTCCAGTGACCCGGGTTCAGTTCTGTTTACTGCCACAGTCTCACAGCTCCAGTGACCCGGGTTCGGTTCTGTTTACTGCCACAGTCTCACAGCTCCAGTGTCCCGGGTTTGGTTCTGTTTACTGCCACAGTCTCACAGCTCCAGTGTCCCGGGTTCGGTTCTGTCACTGCCCCAGTCTCACAGCTCCAGTGACCCGGGTTCGGTTCTGTTTACTGCCACAGTCTCACAGCTCCAGTGACCCGGGTTCGGTTCTGTTTACTGCCACAGTCTCACAGCTCCAGTGACCCGGGTTCGGTTCTGTTTACTGCCACAGTCTCACAGCTCCAGTGACCCGGGTTCAGTTCTGTTTACTGCCACAGTCTCACAGCTTCAGTGACCTGGGTTCAGTTCTGTTTACTGCCACAGCCTCACAGCTCCAGTGACATGGGTTCGGTTCTGTTAACTGCCACAGTCTCACAGCTCCAGTGACCCGGGTTCGGTTCTGTTTATTGCCACAGTCTCACAGCTCCAGTGACCCGGGTTCAGTTCTGTTTACTGCCACAGTCTCACAGCTCCAGTGACCCGGGTTCAGTTCTGTTTACTGCCACAGTCTCACAGCTTCAGTGACCTGGGTTCAGTTCTGTTTACTGCCACAGCCTCACAGCTCCAGTGACATGGGTTCGGTTCTGTTAACTGCCACAGTCTCACAGCTCCAGTGACCCGGGTTCGGTTCTGTTTACTGCCACAGTCTCACAGCTCCAGTGTCCCGGGTTCGGTTCTGTTTACTGCCACAGTCTCACAGCTCCAGTGACCTAGGTTCGGTTCTGTTTACTGCCACAGTTTCACAGCTTCAGTGACCCGGGTTCAGTTCTGTTTTTTGCCACAGTCTCACAGCTCCAGTGACCCGGGTTCAGTTCTGTTTACTGCCACAGTCTCACAGCTTCAGTGACCTGGGTTCAGTTCTGTTTACTGCCACAGCCTCACAGCTCCAGTGACATGGGTTCGGTTCTGTTTACTGCCACAGTCTCACAGCTCCAGTGTCCCGGGTTCGGTTCTGTTTACTGCCACAGTCTCACAGCTCCAGTGACCTGGGTTCGGTTCTGTTTACTGCCACAGTCTCACAGCTCCAGTGACCTGGGTTCGGTTCTGTTTACTGCCACAGTCTCACAGCTCCAGTGTCCCGGGTTCGGTTCTGTTTACTGCCACAGTCTCACAGCTCCAGTGACCCGGGTTCAGTTCTGTTTACTGCCACAGTCTCACAGCTCCTGTGTCCCGGGTTCGGTTCTGTTTACTGCCACAGTCTCACAGCTCCAGTGTCCCGGGTTCGGTTCTGTTTACTGCCACAGTCTCACAGCTCCAGTGACCTGGGTTCGGTTCTGTTTACTGCCACAGTCTCACAGCTCCAGTGTCCCGGGTTCGGTTCTGTTTACTGCCACAGTCTCACAGCTCCAGTGACCTGGGTTCGGTTCTGTTTACTGCCACAGTCTCACAGCTCCAGTGACCTGGGTTCGGTTCTGTTTACTGCCACAGTCTCACAGCTCCCGTGACCTGGGTTCGGTTCTGTTTACTGCCACAGTCTCACAGCTCCAGTGACCTGGGTTCGGTTCTGTT
This sequence comes from Heterodontus francisci, assembly GCF_036365525.1. Lineage (NCBI taxonomy): Eukaryota > Metazoa > Chordata > Chondrichthyes > Heterodontiformes > Heterodontidae > Heterodontus > Heterodontus francisci. The sequence continues at coordinate 88,478 of NW_027141326.1, forward strand.
TACTGCCACAGTCTCACAGCTCCAGTGTCCCGGGTTCGGTTCTGTTTACTGCCACAGTCTCACAGCTCCAGTGACCCGGGTTCAGTTCTGTTTACTGCCACAGTCTCACAGCTCCTGTGTCCCGGGTTCGGTTCTGTTTACTGCCACAGTCTCACAGCTCCAGTGACCTGGGTTCGGTTCTGTTTACTGCCACAGTCTCACAGCTCCAGTGACCTGGGTTCAGTTCTGTTTACTGCCCCAGTCTCACAGCTCCAGTGACCCGGGTTTGGTTCTGTTTACTGCCACAGTCTCACAGCTCCAGTGTCCCGGGTTCGGTTCTGTTTACTGCCACAGTCTCACAGCTCCAGTGTCCCGGGTTCGGTTCTGTCACTGCCACAGTCTCACAGCTTCAGTGACCTGGGTTCGGTTCTGTTTACTGCCACAGTCTCACAGCTCCAGTGTCCCGGGTTCGGTTCTGTCACTGCCACAGTCTCACAGCTTCAGTGACCTGGGTTCGGTTCTGTTTACTGCCACAGTCTCACAGCTTCAGTGTCCTGGGTTCGGTTCTGTTTACTGCCACAGCATCACAGCTCCAGTGACCTGAGTTCGGTTCTGTTTACTGCCACAGTCTCAAAGCTTCAGTGACCTGGGTTCGGTTCTGGGGACTGCCACAGTCTCACAGCTCCAGTGTCCCGGGTTCGGTTCTGTTTACTGCCACAGTCTCACAGCTCCAGTGACCCGGGTTCGGTTCTGTTTACTGCCACAGTCTCACAGCTCCAGTGACCCGGGTTCGGTTCTGTTTACTGCCACAGTCTCACAGCTCCAGTGTCCCGGGTTCGGTTCTGTTTACTGCCACAGTCTCACAGCTCCAGTGTCCCGGGTTCGGTTCTGTTTACTGCCACAGTCTCACAGCTCCAGTGACCTGGGTTCGGTTCTGTTTACTGCCACAGTCTCACAGCTCCAGTGTCCCGGGTTCGGTTCTGTTTACTGCCACAGTCTCACAGCTCCAGTGACCTGGGTTCGGTTCTGTTTACTGCCACAGTCTCACAGCTCCAGTGACCCGGGTTCAGTTCTGTTTACTGCCACAGTCTCACAGCTCCAGTGACCCGGGTTCGGTTCTGTTTACTGCCACAGTCTCACAGCTCCAGTGTCCCGGGTTCGGTTCTGTTTACTGCCACAGTCTCACAGCTCCAGTGTCCCGGGTTCGGTTCTGTGCACTGCCACAGTCTCACAGCTTCAGTGACCTGGGTTCGGTTCTGTTTACTGCCACAGTCTCACAGCTCCAGTGTCCCGGGTTTGGTTCTGGGGACTGCCACAGCCTCACAGCTCCAGTGACCTGGGTTCGGTTCTTTTTACTGCCACAGTCTCACAGCTCCAGTGACCTGGGTTCGGTTCTATTTACTGCCACAGTCTCACAGCTCCAGTGACCGGGTTCGGTTCTGTTTACTGCCACAGCCTCACAGCTCCAGTGTCCTGGGTTCGGTTCTGTTTACTGCCACAGTCTCACAGCTCCAGTGACCGGGTTCGGTTCTGTTTACTGCCACAGCCTCACAGCTCCAGTGTCCTGGGTTCGGTTCTGTTTACTGCCACAGTCTCACAGCTCCAGTGACCTGGGTTCGGTTCTATTTACTGCCACAGTCTCACAGCTCCAGTGACCGGGTTCGGTTCTGTTTACTGCCACAGCCTCACAGCTCCAGTGTCCTGGGTTCGGTTCTGTTTACTGCCACAGTCTCACAGCTCCAGTGACCCGGGTTCGGTTCTGTTTACTGCCACAGTCTCACAGCTCCAGTGTCCCGGGTTTGGTTCTGTTTACTGCCACAGTCTCACAGCTCCAGTGTCCCGGGTTCGGTTCTGTCACTGCCCCAGTCTCACAGCTCCAGTGACCCGGGTTCGGTTCTGTTTACTGCCACAGTCTCACAGCTCCAGTGTCCCGGGTTTGGTTCTGTTTACTGCCACAGTCTCACAGCTCCAGTGTCCCGGGTTCGGTTCTGTCACTGCCACAGTCTCACAGCTTCAGTGACCTGGGTTCGGTTCTGTTTACTGCCACAGTCTCACAGCTCCAGTGTCCCGGGTTCGGTTCTGGGGACTGCCACAGCATCACAGCTCCAGTGACCTGGGTTCGGTTCTGTTTACTGCCACAGTCTCAAAGCTTCAGTGACCTGGGTTCGGTTCTGGGGACTGCCACAGTCTCACAGCTCCAGTGTCCCGGGTTCGGTTCTGTTTACTGCCACAGTCTCACAGCTCCAGTGACCCGGGTTCGGTTCTGTTTACTGCCACAGTCTCACAGCTCCAGTGACCCGGGTTCGGTTCTGTTTACTGCCACAGTCTCACAGCTCCAGTGTCCCGGGTTCGGTTCTGTTTACTGCCACAGTCTCACAGCTCCAGTGTCCCGGGTTCGGTTCTGTTTACTGCCACAGTCTCACAGCTCCAGTGACCTGGGTTCGGTTTTGTTTACTGACACAGTCTCACAGCTCCAGTGACCTGGGTTCGGTTCTGTTTACTGCCACAGTCTCACAGCTCCCGTGACCCGGGTTCGGTTCTGCGTACTGCCACAGTTTCACAGCTCCAGTGACCCGGGTTCGGTTCTGTTTACTGCCACAGTCTCACAGCTCCAGTGACCCGGGTTCGGTTCTGTTTACTGCCACAGTCTCACAGCTCCAGTGACCCGGGTTCGGTTCTGCGTACTGCCACAGTCTCACAGCTCCAGTGACCCGGGTTCGGTTCTGTTTACTGCCACAGTCTCACAGCTCCAGTGACCCGGGTTCAGTTCTGTTTACTGCCACAGTCTCACAGCTCCAGTGACCCGGGTTCAGTTCTGTTTACTGCCACAGTCTCACAGCTTCAGTGACCTGGGTTCAGTTCTGTTTACTGCCACAGCCTCACAGCTCCAGTGACATGGGTTCGGTTCTGTTAACTGCCACAGTCTCACAGCTCCAGTGACCCGGGTTCGGTTCTGTTAACTGCCACAGTCTCACAGCTCCAGTGACCCGGGTTCGGTTCTGTTTATTGCCACAGTCTCACAGCTCCAGTGTCCCGGGTTCGGTTCTGTTTACTGCCACAGTTTCACAGCTTCAGTGACCCGGGTTCAGTTCTGTTTTTTGCCACAGTCTCACAGCTCCAGTGACCCGGGTTCAGTTCTGTTTACTGCCACAGTCTCACAGCTTCAGTGACCTGGGTTCAGTTCTGTTTACTGCCACAGCCTCACAGCTCCAGTGACATGGGTTCGGTTCTGTTTACTGCCACAGTCTCACAGCTCCAGTGACCCGGGTTCGGTTCTGTTTACTGCCACAGTCTCACAGCTCCAGTGTCCCGGGTTCGGTTCTGTTTACTGCCACAGCCTCACAGCTCCAGTGACCTGGGTTCGGTTCTGTTTACTGCCACAGTCTCACAGCTCCAGTGTCCCGGGTTCGGTTCTGTTTACTGCCACAGTCTCACAGCTCCAGTGTCCCGGGTTCGGTTCTGTTTACTGCCACAGTCTCACAGCTCCAGTGACCCGGGTTCGGTTCTGTTTACTGCCACAGTCTCACAGCTCCAGTGTCCCGAATTCGGTTCTGTTTACTGCCACAGCCTCACAGCTCCAGTGACCTGGGTTCGGTTCTGTTTACTGCCACAGTCTCACAGCTCCAGTGACCCGGGTTCGGTTCTGTTTACTGCCACAGCCTCACAGCTCCAGTGACCTGGGTTCGGTTCTGTTTACTGCCACAGTCTCACAGCTCCAGTGACCCGGGTTCGGTTCTGTTTACTGCCACAGTCTCACAGCTCCAGTGTCCCGGGTTCGGTTCTGTTTACTGCCACAGCCTCACAGCTCCAGTGACCTGGGTTCGGTTCTGTTTACTGCCACAGTCTCACAGCTCCAGTGACCTGGGTTCGGTTCTGTTTACTGCCACAGTCTCACAGCTCCAGTGACCTGGGTTCGGTTCTGTTCACTGCCACAGTCTCACAGCTCCAGTGACCTGGGTTCGGTTCTGTTTACTGCCACAGTCTCACAGCTCCAGTGACCTGGGTTCGGTTCTGTTTACTGCCACAGTCTCACAGCTCCAGTGACCTGGGTTCGGTTCTGTTTACTGCCACAGTCTCACAGCTCCAGTGACCTGGGTTCGGTTCTGTTTACTGCCACAGTCTCACAGCTCCCGTGACCTGGGTTCGGTTCTGTTTACTGCCACAGTCTCACAGCTCCAGTGACCTGGGTTCGGTTCTGTTTACTGCCACAGTCTCACAGCTCCAGTGTCCCGGGTTCGGTTCTGTTTACTGCCACAGTCTCACAGCTCCAGTGACCCGGGTTCAGTTCTGTTTACTGCCACAGTCTCACAGCTCCTGTGTCCCGGGTTCGGTTCTGTTTACTGCCACAGTCTCACAGCTCCAGTGACCTGGGTTCGGTTCTGTTTACTGCCACAGTCTCACAGCTCCAGTGACCTGGGTTCAGTTCTGTTTACTGCCCCAGTCTCACAGCTCCAGTGACCCGGGTTTGGTTCTGTTTACTGCCACAGTCTCACAGCTCCAGTGTCCCGGGTTCGGTTCTGTTTACTGCCACAGTCTCACAGCTCCAGTGTCCCGGGTTCGGTTCTGTCACTGCCACAGTCTCACAGCTTCAGTGACCTGGGTTCGGTTCTGTTTACTGCCACAGTCTCACAGCTCCAGTGTCCCGGGTTCGGTTCTGGGGACTGCCACAGCATCACAGCTCCAGTGACCTGAGTTCGGTTCTGTTTACTGCCACAGTCTCAAAGCTTCAGTGACCTGGGTTCGGTTCTGGGGACTGCCACAGTCTCACAGCTCCAGTGTCCCGGGTTCGGTTCTGTTTACTGCCACAGTCTCACAGCTCCAGTGACCCGGGTTCGGTTCTGTTTACTGCCACAGTCTCACAGCTCCAGTGACCCGGGTTCGGTTCTGTTTACTGCCACAGTCTCACAGCTCCAGTGTCCCGGGTTCGGTTCTGTTTACTGCCACAGTCTCACAGCTCCAGTGTCCCGGGTTCGGTTCTGTTTACTGCCACAGTCTCACAGCTCCAGTGTCCCGGGTTCGGTTCTGTTTACTGCCACAGTCTCACAGCTCCAGTGTCCCGGGTTCGGTTCTGTTTACTGCCACAGTCTCACAGCTCCAGTGTCCCGGGTTCGGTTCTGTTTACTGCCACAGTCTCACAGCTCCAGTGACCTGGGTTCGGTTCTGTTTACTGCCACAGTCTCACAGCTCCAGTGACCTGGGTTCGGTTCTGATTACTGCCACAGTCTCACAGCTCCAGTGTCCCGGGTTCGGTTCTGTTTACTGCCACAGTCTCACAGCTCCAGTGACCTGGGTTCGGTTCTGTTTACTGCCACAGTCTCACAGCTCCAGTGACCCGGGTTCAGTTCTGTTTACTGCCACAGTCTCACAGCTCCAGTGACCCGGGTTCGGTTCTGTTTACTGCCACAGTCTCACAGCTCCAGTGTCCCGGGTTCGGTTCTGTTCACTGCCACAGTCTCACAGCTTCAGTGACCTGGGTTCGGTTCTGTTTACTGCCACTGTCTCACAGCTCCAGTGACCTGGGTTCGGTTCTGTTTACTGCCACAGTCTCACAGCTCCAGTGACCCGGGTTTGGTTCTGTTTACTGCCACAGTCTCACAGCTCCCGTGACCCGGGTTCGGTTCTGCGTACTGCCACAGTCTCACAGCTCCAGTGACCCGGGTTCGGTTCTGTTTACTGCCACAGTCTCACAGCTCCAGTGACCCGGGTTCGGTTCTGTTTACTGCCACAGTCTCACAGCTCCAGTGTCCCGGGATCGGTTCTGTTCACTGCCACAGTCTCACAGCTTCAGTGACCTGGGTTCGGTTCTGTTTACTGCCACAGTCTCACAGCTCCAGTGACCTGGGTTCGGTTCTGTTTACTGCCACAGTCTCACAGCTTCAGTGACCTGGGTTCGGTTCTGGGGACAGCCACAGCCTCACAGCTCCAGTGTCCTGGGTTCGGTTCTGTTTTTTGCCACAGTCTCACAGCTTCAGTGACCCGGGTTCGGTTCTGTTTACTGCCACAGCCTCACAGCTCCAGTGTCCTGGGTTCGGTTCTGTTTACTGCCTCAGTCTCACAGCTTCAGTGACCTGGGTTCAGTTCTGTTTACTGCCACAGCCTCACAGCTCCAGTGACCTGGGTTCGGTTCTGTTTACTGCCACAGTCTCACAGCTCCAGTGACCTGGGTTCGGTTCTGTTTACTGCCACAGTCTCACAGCTCCAGTGACCGGGTTCGGTTCTGTTTACTGCCACAGCCTCACAGCTCCAGTGTCCTGGGTTCGGTTCTGTTTACTGCCACAGTCTCACAGCTCCCGTGACCCGGGTTCGGTTCTGCGTACTGCCACAGTCTCACAGCTCCAGTGACCCGGGTTCGGTTCTGTTTACTGCCACAGTCTCACAGCTACAGTGACCCGGGTTCGGTTCTGCGTACTGCCACAGTCTCACAGCTCCAGTGACCCGGGTTCGGTTTTGTTTACTGCCACAGTCTCACAGCTCCAGTGACCTGGGTTCGGTTCTGTTTACTGCCACAGTCTCACAGCTCCAGTGACCCGGGTTCAGTTCTGTTTACTGCCACAGTCTCACAGCTCCAGTGACCTGGGTTCGGTTCTGTTTACTGCCACAGTCTCACAGCTCCAGTGACCTGAGTTCGGTTCTGTTTACTGCCACAGTCTCACAGCTCCCGTGACCTGGGTTCGGTTCTGTTTACTGCCACAGTCTCACAGCTCCAGTGTCCCGGGTTCGGTTCTGTTTACTGCCACAGTCTCACAGCTCCAGTGACCCGGGTTCGGTTCTGTTTACTGCCACAGTCTCACAGCTCCAGTGACCCGGGTTCAGTTCTGTTTACTGCCACAGTCTCACAGCTCCAGTGACCTGGGTTCGGTTCTGTTTACTGCCACAGTCTCACAGCTCCAGTGACCCGGGTTAAGTTCTGTTTACTGCCACAGTCTCACAGCTCCAGTGTCCCGGGTTCGGTTCTGTTTACTGCCACAGTCTCACAGCTCCAGTGACCTGGGTTCGGTTCTGTTTACTGCCACAGTCTCACAGCTCCAGTGACCTGGGTTCGGTTCTGTTTACTGCCACAGTCTCACAGCTCCAGTGACCCGGGTTCAGTTCTGTTTACTGCCACAGTCTCACAGCTCCAGTGTCCCGGGTTCGGTTCTGTTTACTGCCACAGTCTCACAGCTCCAGTGACCCGGGTTCAGTTCTGTTTACTGCCACAGTCTCACAGCTCCAGTGTCCCGGGTTCGGTTCTGTTTACTGCCACAGTCTCACAGCTCCAGTGTCCCGGGTTCGGTTCTGTTTACTGCCACAGTCTCACAGCTCCAGTGTCCCGGGTTCGGTTCTGTTTACTGCCACAGTCTCACAGCTCCAGTGACCTGGGTTCGGTTCTGTTTACTGCCACAGTCTCACAGCTCCAGTGACCTGGGTTCAGTTCTGTTTACTGCCACAGTCTCACAGCTCCAGTGACCCGGGTTCAGTTCTGTTTACTGCCCCAGTCTCACAGCTCCAGTGACCCGGGTTCGGTTCTGTTTACTGCCACAGTCTCACAGCTCCAGTGTCCCGGGTTTGGTTCTGTTTACTGCCACAGTCTCACAGCTCCAGTGTCCCGGGTTCGGTTCTGTCACTTCCACAGTCTCACAGCTTCAGTGACCTGGGTTCGGTTCTGTTTACTGCCACAGTCTCACAGCTCCAGTGTCCCGGGTTCGGTTCTGGGGACTGCCACAGCATCACAGCTCCAGTGACCTGAGTTCGGTTCTGTTTACTGCCACAGTCTCAAAGCTTCAGTGACCTGGGTTCGGTTCTGGGGACTGCCACAGTCTCACAGCTCCAGTGTCCCGGGTTCAGTTCTGTTTACTGCCACAGTCTCACAGCTCCAGTGTCCCGGGTTCGGTTCTGTTTACTGCCACAGTCTCAAAGCTTCAGTGACCTGGGTTCGGTTCTGGGGACTGCCACAGTCTCACAGCTCCAGTGACCCGGGTTCGGTTCTGTTTACTGCCACAGTCTCACAGCTCCAGTGACCCGGGTTCGGTTCTGTTTACTGCCACAGTCTCACAGCTCCAGTGTCCCGGGTTCGGTTCTGTTTACTGCCACAGTCTCACAGCTCCAGTGACCTGGGTTCGGTTTTGTTTACTGCCACAGTCTCACAGCTCCAGTGACCTGGGTTCGGTTCTGTTTACTGCCACAGTCTCACAGCTCCAGTGTCCCGGGTTCGGTTCTGTTTACTGCCACAGTCTCACAGCTCCAGTGACCTGGGTTCGGTTCTGTTTACTGCCACAGTCTCACAGCTCCAGTGACCCGGGTTCAGTTCTGTTTACTGCCACAGTCTCACAGCTCCAGTGACCCGGGTTCGGTTCTGTTTACTGCCACAGTCTCACAGCTCCAGTGTCCCGGGTTCGGTTCTGTTTACTGCCACAGTCTCACAGCTCCAGTGTCCCGGGTTCGGTTCTGTTCACTGCCACAGTCTCACAGCTTCAGTGACCTGGGTTCGGTTCTGTTTACTGCCACAGTCTCACAGCTCCAGTGTCCCGGGTTTGGTTCTGGGGACTGCCACAGCCTCACAGCTCCAGTGACCTGGGTTCGGTTCTTTTTACTGCCACAGTCTCACAGCTCCAGTGTCCCGGGTTCGGTTCTGTTCACTGCCACAGTCTCACAGCTTCAGTGACCTGGGTTCGGTTCTGTTTACTGCCACAGTCTCACAGCTCCAGTGTCCCGGGTTTGGTTCTGGGGACTGCCACAGCCTCACAGCTCCAGTGACCTGGGTTCGGTTCTTTTTACTGCCACAGTCTCACAGCTTCAGTGACCCGGGTTCGGTTCTGTTTACTGCCACAACCTCACAGCTCCAGTGTCCTGGGTTCGGTTCTGTTTTTTGCCACAGTCTCACAGCTTCAGTGACCCGGGTTCGGTTCTGTTTACTGCCACAGCCTCACAGCTCCAGTGTCCTGGGTTCGGTTCTGTTTACTGCCACAGCCTCACAGCTCCAGTGTCCTGGGTTCGGTTCTGTTTACTGCCACAGTCTCACAGCTCCAGTGACCTGGGTTCGGTTCTGTTTACTGCCACAGTCTCACAGCTCCAGTGACCGGGTTCGGTTCTGTTTACTGCCACAGCCTCACAGCTCCAGTGTCCTGGGTTCGCTTCTGTTTACTGCCACAGTCTCACAGCTCCCGTGACCCGGGTTCGGTTCTGCGTACTGCCACAGTCTCACAGCTCCAGTGACCCGGGTTCGGTTCTGTTTACTGCCACAGTCTCACAGCTCCAGTGACCCGGGTTCGGTTCTGTTTACTGCCACAGTCTCACAGCTCCAGTGTCCCGGGTTCGGTTCTGTTCACTGCCACAGTCTCACAGCTTCAGTGACCTGGGTTCGGTTCTGTTTACTGCCACAGTCTCACAGCTCCAGTGTCCCGGGTTCGGTTCTGGGGACTGCCACAGCCTCACAGCTCCAGTGACCTGGGTTCGGTTCTGTTTACTGCCACAGTCTCACAGCTTCAGTGACCTGGGTTCGGTTCTGGGGACAGCCACAGCCTCACAGCTCCAGTGTCCTGGGTTCGGTTCTGTTTTTTGCCACAGTCTCACAGCTTCAGTGACCCGGGTTCGGTTCTGTTTACTGCCACAGCCTCACAGCTCCAGTGTCCTGGGTTCGGTTCTGTTTACTGCCACAGCCTCACAGCTCCAGTGTCCTGGGTTCGGTTCTGTTTACTGCCACAGTCTCACAGCTCCAGTGACCTGGGTTCGGTTCTGTTTACTGCCACAGTCTCACAGCTCCAGTGACCGGGTTCGGTTCTGTTTACTGCCACAGCCTCACAGCTCCAGTGTCCTGGGTTCGGTTCTGTTTACTGCCACAGTCTCACAGCTCCCGTGACCCGGGTTCGGTTCTGCGTACTGCCACAGTCTCACAGCTCCAGTGACCCGGGTTCGGTTCTGTTTACTGCCACAGTCTCACAGCTACAGTGACCCGGGTTCGGTTCTGCGTACTGCCACAGTCTCACAGCTCCAGTGACCCGGGTTCGGTTTTGTTTACTGCCACAGTCTCACAGCTCCAGTGACCTGGGTTCGGTTCTGTTTACTGCCACAGTCTCACAGCTCCAGTGACCCGGGTTCAGTTCTGTTTACTGCCACAGTCTCACAGCTCCAGTGACCTGGGTTCGGTTCTGTTTACTGCCACAGTCTCACAGCTCCAGTGACCTGGGTTCGGTTCTGTTTACTGCCACAGTCTCACAGCTCCCGTGACCTGGGTTCGGTTCTGTTTACTGCCACAGTCTCACAGCTCCAGTGTCCCGGGTTCGGTTCTGTTTACTGCCACAGTCTCACAGCTCCAGTGACCCGGGTTCAGTTCTGTTTACTGCCACAGTCTCACAGCTCCAGTGACCCGGGTTCGGTTCTGTTTCCTGCCACAGTCTCACAGCTCCAGTGACCTGGGTTCGGTTCTGTTTACTGCCACAGTCTCACAGCTCCAGTGTCCCGGGTTCGGTTCTGTTTACTGCCACAGTCTCACAGCTCCAGTGTCCCGGGTTCGGTTCTGTTTACTGCCACAGTCTCACAGCTCCAGTGACCCGGGTTCGGTTCTGTTTACTGCCACAGTCTCACAGCTCCAGTGACCCGGGTTCAGTTCTGTTTACTGCCACAGTCTCACAGCTCCAGTGACCTGGGTTCGGTTCTGTTTACTGCCACAGTCTCACAGCTCCAGTGACCCGGGTTAAGTTCTGTTTACTGCCACAGTCTCACAGCTCCAGTGTCCCGGGTTCGGTTCTGTTTACTGCCACAGTCTCACAGCTCCAGTGACCCGGGTTAAGTTCTGTTTACTGCCACAGTCTCACAGCTCCAGTGTCCCGGGTTCGGTTCTGTTTACTGCCACAGTCTCACAGCTCCAGTGACCCGGGTTAAGTTCTGTTTACTGCCACAGTCTCACAGCTCCAGTGACCTGGGTTCGGTTCTGTTTACTGCCACAGTCTCACAGCTCCAGTGACCTGGGTTCGGTTCTGTTTACTGCCACAGTCTCACAGCTCCAGTGACCCGGGTTCAGTTCTGTTTACTGCCACAGTCTCACAGCTCCAGTGTCCCGGGTTCGGTTCTGTTTACTGCCACAGTCTCACAGCTCCAGTGTCCCGGGTTCGGTTCTGTTTACTGCCACAGTCTCACAGCTCCAGTGTCCCGGGTTCGGTTCTGTTTACTGCCACAGTCTCACAGCTCCAGTGACCTGGGTTCGGTTCTGTTTACTGCCACAGTCTCACAGCTCCAGTGACCTGGGTTCAGTTCTGTTTACTGCCACAGTCTCACAGCTCCAGTGACCCGGGTTCAGTTCTGTTTACTGTCACAGTCTCACAGCTCCAGTGTCCTGGGTTCGGTTCTGTTTACTGCCCCAGTCTCACAGCTCCAGTGACCCGGGTTCGGTTCTGTTTACTGCCACAGTCTCACAGCTCCAGTGACCCGGGTTCGGTTCTGTTTACTGCCACAGTCTCACAGCTCCAGTGTCCCGGGTTCGGTTCTGTCACTGCCAAAGTCTCACAGCTTCAGTGACCTGGGTTCGGTTCTGTTTACTGCCACAGTCTCACAGCTCCAGTGTCCCGGGTTCGGTTCTGTCACTGCCACAGTCTCACAGCTCCAGTGTCCCGGGTTCGGTTCTGGGGACTGCCACAGCCTCACAGCTCCAGTGACCTGGGTTCGGTTCTGTTTACTGCCACAGTCTCACAGCTTCAGTGACCTGGGTTCGGTTCTGGGGACTGCCACAGTCTCACAGCTCCAGTGTCCCGGGTTCGGTTCTGTTTACTGCCACAGTCTCACAGCTCCAGTGACCCGGGTTCGGTTCTGTTTACTGCCACAGTCTCACAGCTCCAGTGACCCGGGTTCGGTTCTGTTTACTGCCACAGTTTCACAGCTCCAGTGTCCCGGGTTCGGTTCTGTTTACTGCCACAGTCTCACAGCTCCAGTGTCCCGGGTTCGGTTCTGTTTACTGCCACAGTCTCACAGCTCCAGTGACCTGGGTTCGGTTTTGTTTACTGCCACAGTCTCACAGCTCCAGTGACCTGGGTTCTGTTCTGTTTACTGCCACAGTCTCACAGCTCCAGTGTCCCGGGTTCGGTTCTGTTTACTGCCACAGTCTCACAGCTCCAGTGACCCGGGTTCAGTTCTGTTTACTGCCACAGTCTCACAGCTCCAGTGACCCGGGTTCGGTTCTGTTTACTGCCACAGTCTCACAGCTCCAGTGACCCGGGTTCAGTTCTGTTTACTGCCACAGTCTCACAGCTCCAGTGACCCGGGTTCGGTTCTGTTTACTGCCACAGTCTCACAGCTCCAGTGTCCCGGGATCGGTTCTGTTCACTGCCACAGTCTCACAGCTTCAGTGACCTGGGTTCGGTTCTGTTTACTGCCACAGTCTCACAGCTCCAGTGTCCCGGGTTCGGTTCTGGGGACTGCCACAGCCTCACAGCTCCAGTGACCTGGGTTCGGTTCTGTTTACTGCCACAGTCTCACAGCTTCAGTGACCCGGGTTCGGTTCTGTTTACTGCCACAGCCTCACAGCTCCAGTGTCCTGGGTTCGGTTCTGTTTACTGCCACAGTCTCACAGCTCCAGTGACCTGGGTTCGGTTCTGTTTACTGCCACAGTCTCACAGCTCCAGTGACCGGGTTCGTTTCTGTTTACTGCCACAGCCTCACAGCTCCAGTGTCCTGGGTTCGGTTCTGTTTACTGCCACAGTCTCACAGCTCCCGTGACCCGGGTTCGGTTCTGCGAACTGCCACAGTCTCACAGCTCCAGTGACCCGGGTTCGGTTCTGTTTACTGCCACAGTCTCACAGCTCCAGTGACCCGGGTTCGGTTCTGTTTACTGCCACAGTCTCACAGCTCCAGTGCCCCGGGTTCGGTTCTGTTCACTGCCACAGTCTCACAGCTCCAGTGTCCCGGGTTCGGTTCTGCGTACTGCCACAGTCTCACAGCTCCAGTGACCCGGGTTCGGTTCTGTTTACTGCCACAGTCTCACAGCTCCAGTGACCTGGGTTCGGTTCTGTTTACTGCCACAGTCTCACAGCTTCAGTGACCTGGGTTCGGTTCTGTTTACTGCCACAGTCTCACAGCTTCAGTGACCTGGGTTCGGTTCTGTTTACTGCCACAGTCTCACAGCTCCAGTGCCCCGGGTTCGGTTCTGTTCACTGCCACAGTCTCACAGCTCCAGTGTCCCGGGTTCGGTTCTGCGTACTGCCACAGTCTCACAGCTCCAGTGACCCGGGTTCGGTTCTGTTTACTGCCACAGTCTCACAGCTCCAGTGACCTGGGTTCGGTTCTGTTTACTGCCACAGTCTCACAGCTTCAGTGACCTGGGTTCGGTTCTGTTTACTGCCACAGTCTCACAGCTCCAGTGTCCCGGGTTCGGTTCTGGGGACTGCCACAGCCTCACAGCTCCAGTGACCTGGGTTCGGTTCTGTTTACTGCCACAGTCTCACAGCTTCAGTGACCTGGGTTCGGTTCTGGGGACAGCCACAGCCTCACAGCTCCAGTGTCCTGGGTTCGGTTCTGTTTTTTGCCACAGTCTCACAGCTTCAGTGACCCGGGTTCGGTTCTGTTTACTGCCACAGCCTCACAGCTCCAGTGTCCTGGGTTCGGTTCTGTTTACTGCCACAGCCTCACAGCTCCAGTGTCCTGGGTTCGGTTCTGTTTACTGCCACAGTCTCACAGCTCCAGTGACCTGGGTTCGGTTCTGTTTACTGCCACAGTCTCACAGCTCCAGTGACCTGGGTTCGGTTCTGTTTACTGCCACAGTCTCACAGCTTCAGTGACCCGGGTTCGGTTCTGTTTACTGCCACAGCCTCACAGCTCCAGTGTCCTGGGTTCGGTTCTGTTTACTGCCACAGCCTCACAGCTCCAGTGTCCTGGGTTCGGTTTTGTTTACTGCCACAGTCTCACAGCTCCAGTGACCCGGGTTCGGTTCTGTTTACTGCCACAGCCTCACAGCTCCAGTGACCTGGGTTCGGTTTTGTTTACTGCCACAGTCTCACAGCTCCAGTGACCCGGGTTCGGTTCTGTTTACTGCCACAGCCTCACAGCTCCAGTGACCTGGGTTCGGTTCTGTTTACTGCCACAGTCTCACAGCTCCAGTGACCTGGGTTCTGTTCTGTTTACTGCCACAGTCTCACAGCTCCAGTGTCCTGGGTTCGGTTTTGTTTACTGCCACAGTCTCACAGCTCCAGTGACCCGGGTTCGGTTCTGTTTACTGCCACAGCCTCACAGCTCCAGTGACCTGGGTTCGGTTCTGTTTACTGCCACAGTCTCACAGCTCCAGTGACCTGGGTTCTGTTCTGTTTACTGCCACAGTCTCACAGCTCCAGTGTCCTGGGTTCGGTTCTGTTTACTGCCACAGCCTCACAGCTCCAGTGTCCTGGGTTCGGTTCTGTTTACTGCCACAGTCTCACAGCTCCAGTGACCGGGTTCGGTTCTGTTTACTGCCACAGCCTCACAGCTCCAGTGACCTGGGTTCGGTTCTGTTTACTGCCACAGTCTCACAGCTCCAGTGACCTGGGTTCGGTTCTGTTTACTGCCACAGTCTCACAGCTCCAGTGACCCGGGTTCGGTTCTGTTTACTGCCACAGTCTCACAGCTCCAGTGACCCGGGTTCGGTTCTGTTTACTGCCACAGTCTCACAGCTCCAGTGACCCGGGTTCGGATCTGTTTACTGCCACAGTCTCACAGCTTCAGTGACCTGGGTTCGGTTCTGTTTACTGCCACAGTCTCACAGCTCCAGTGTCCCGGGTTCGGTTCTGGGGACTGCCACAGCCTCACAGCTCCAGTGACCTGGGTTCGGTTCTGTTTACTGCCACAGTCTCACAGCTTCAGTGACCTGGGTTCGGTTCTGGGGACAGCCACAGCCTCACAGCTCCAGTGTCCTGGGTTCGGTTCTGTTTACTGCCACAGTCTCACAGCTTCAGTGACCCGGTTTCGGTTCTGTTTACTGCCACAGCCTCACAGCTCCAGTGTCCTGGGTTCGGTTCTGTTTACTGCCACAGCCTCACAGCTCCAGTGTCCTGGGTTCGGTTCTGTTTACTGCCACAGTCTCACAGCTCCAGTGACCTGGGTTCGGTTCTGCGTACTGCCACAGTCTCACAGCTCCAGTGACCCGGGTTCGGTTCTGTTTACTGCCACAGTCTCACAGCTACAGTGACCCGGGTTCGGTTCTGCGTACTGCCACAGTCTCACAGCTCCAGTGACCTGGGTTCGGTTCTGGGGACTGCCACAGCCTCACAGCTCCAGTGACCTGGGTTCGGTTCTGTTTACTGCCACAGTCTCACAGCTTCAGTGACCTGGGTTCGGTTCTGGGGACTGCCACAGCCTCACAGCTCCAGTGTCCTGGGTTCGGTTCTGTTTACTGCCACAGTCTCACAGCTTCAGTGACCCGGTTTCGGTTCTGTTTACTGCCACAGCCTCACAGCTCCAGTGTCCTGGGTTCGGTTCTGTTTACTGCCACAGCCTCACAGCTCCAGTGTCCTGGGTTCGGTTCTGTTTACTGCCACAGTCTCACAGCTCCAGTGACCCGGGTTCGGTTCTGTTTACTGCCACAGTCTCACAGCTACAGTGACCCGGGTTCGGTTCTGCGTACTGCCACAGTCTCACAGCTCCAGTGACCCGGGTTCGGTTTTGTTTACTGCCACAGTCTCACAGCTCCAGTGACCTGGGTTCGGTTCTGTTTACTGCCACAGTCTCACAGCTCCAGTGACCCGGGTTCAGTTCTGTTTACTGCCACAGTCTCACAGCTCCAGTGACCTGGGTTCGGTTCTGTTTACTGCCACAGTCTCACAGCTCCAGTGACCTGGGTTCGGTTCTGTTTACTGCCACAGTCTCACAGCTCCCGTGACCTGGGTTCGGTTCTGTTTACTGCCACAGTCTCACAGCTCCAGTGACCTGGGTTCGGTTCTGTTTACTGCCACAGTCTCACAGCTCCAGTGTCCCGGGTTCGGTTCTGTTTACTGCCACAGTCTCACAGCTCCAGTGACCCGGGTTCGGTTCTGTTTACTGCCACAGTCTCACAGCTCCAGTGACCCGGGTTCAGTTCTGTTTACTGCCACAGTCTCACAGCTCCAGTGACCTGGGTTCGGTTCTGTTTACTGCCACAGTCTCACAGCTCCAGTGACCCGGGTTAAGTTCTGTTTACTGCCACAGTCTCACAGCTCCAGTGTCCCGGGTTCGGTTCTGTTTACTGCCACAGTCTCACAGCTCCAGTGACCTGGGTTCGGTTCTGTTTACTGCCACAGTCTCACAGCTCCAGTGACCTGGGTTCGGTTCTGTTTACTGCCACAGTCTCACAGCTCCAGTGACCCGGGTTCAGTTCTGTTTACTGCCACAGTCTCACAGCTCCAGTGTCCCGGGTTCGGTTCTGTTTACTGCCACAGTCACACAGCTCCAGTGACCTGGGTTCAGTTCTGTTTACTGCCACAGTCTCACAGCTCCAGTGACCCGATTCAGTTCTGTTTACTGTCACAGTCTCACAGCTCCAGTGACCTGGGTTCAGTTCTGTTTACTGCCACAGTCTCACAGCTCCAGTGACCCGATTCAGTTCTGTTTACTGTCACAGTCTCACAGCTCCAGTGTCCTGGGTTCGGTTCTGTTTACTGCCCCAGTCTCACAGCTCCAGTGACCCGGGTTCGGTTCTGTTTACTGCCACAGTCTCACAGCTCCAGTGTCCCGGGTTTGGTTCTGTTTACTGCCACAGTCTCACAGCTCCAGTGTCCCGGGTTCGGTTCTGTCACTGCCACAGTCTCACAGCTTCAGTGACCTGGGTTCGGTTCTGTTTACTGCCACAGTCTCACAGCTCCAGTGTCCCGGGTTCGGTTCTGGGGACTGCCACAGCCTCACAGCTCCAGTGACCTGGGTTCGGTTCTGTTTACTGCCACAGTCTCACAGCTTCAGTGACCTGGGTTCGGTTCTGGGGACTGCCACAGTCTCACAGCTCCAGTGTCCCGGGTTCGGTTCTGTTTACTGCCACAGTCTCACAGCTCCAGTGACCCGGGTTCGGTTCTGTTTACTGCCACAGTCTCACAGCTCCAGTGACCCGGGTTCGGTTCTGTTTACTGCCACAGTCTCACAGCTCCAGTGTCCCGGGTTCGGTTCTGTTTACTGCCACAGTCTCACAGCTCCAGTGTCCCGGGTTCGGTTCTGTTTACTGCCACAGTCTCACTGCTCCAGTGACCTGGGTTCGGTTTTGTTTACTGCCACAGTCTCACAGCTCCAGTGACCTGGGTTCGGTTCTGTTTACTGCCACAGTCTCACAGCTTAGTGTCCCGGGTTCGGTTCTGTTTACTGCCACAGTCTCACAGCTCCAGTGACCTGGGTTCGGTTCTGTTTACTGCCACAGTCTCACAGCTCCAGTGACCCGGGTTCAGTTCTGTTTACTGCCACAGTCTCACAGCTCCAGTGACCCGGGTTCGGTTCTGTTTACTGCCACAGTCTCACAGCTCCAGTGTCCCGGGTTCGGTTCTGTTTACTGCCACAGTCTCACAGCTCCAGTGTCCCGGGATCGGTTCTGTTCACTGCCACAGTCTCACAGCTTCAGTGACCTGGGTTCGGTTCTGTTTACTGCCACAGTCTCACAGCTCCAGTGTCCCGGGTTCGGTTCTGGGGACTGCCACAGCCTCACAGCTCCAGTGACCTGGGTTCGGTTCTGTTTACTGCCACAGTCTCACAGCTTCAGTGACCCGGGTTCGGTTCTGTTTACTGCCACAGCCTCACAGCTCCAGTGTCCTGGGTTCGGTTCTGTTTACTGCCACAGTCTCACAGCTCCAGTGACCTGGGTTCGGTTCTGTTTACTGCCACAGTCTCACAGCTCCAGTGACCGGGTTCGTTTCTGTTTACTGCCACAGCCTCACAGCTCCAGTGTCCTGGGTTCGGTTCTGTTTACTGCCACAGTCTCACAGCTCCCGTGACCCGGGTTCGGTTCTGCGTACTGCCACAGTCTCACAGCTCCAGTGACCCGGGTTCGGTTCTGTTTACTGCCACAGTCTCACAGCTCCAGTGACCCGGGTTCGGTTCTGTTTACTGCCACAGTCTCACAGCTCCAGTGTCCCGGGTTCGGTTCTGTTCACTGCCACAGTCTCACAGCTCCAGTGTCCCGGGTTCGGTTCTGCGTACTGCCACAGTCTCACAGCTCCAGTGACCCGGGTTCGGTTCTGTTTACTGCCACAGTCTCACAGCTCCAGTGACCTGGGTTCGGTTCTGTTTACTGCCACAGTCTCACAGCTTCAGTGACCTGGGTTCGGTTCTGTTTACTGCCACAGTCTCACAGCTCCAGTGTCCCGGGTTCGGTTCTGTTTACTGCCACAGCCTCACAGCTCCAGTGACCTGGGTTCGGTTCTGTTTACTGCCACAGTCTCACAGCTCCAGTGACCTGGGTTCGGTTCTGGGGACAGCCACAGCCTCACAGCTCCAGTGTCCTGGGTTCGGTTCTGTTTTTTGCCACAGTCTCACAGCTTCAGTGACCCGGGTTCGGTTCTGTTTACTGCCACAGCCTCACAGCTCCAGTGTCCTGGGTTCGGTTCTGTTTACTGCCACAGCCTCACAGCTCCAGTGTCCTGGGTTCGGTTCTGTTTACTGCCACAGTCTCACAGCTCCAGTGACCTGGGTTTGGTTCTGTTTACTGCCACAGTCTCACAGCTCCAGTGACCGGGTTCGGTTCTGTTTACTGCCACAGCCTCACAGCTCCAGTGTCCTGGGTTCGGTTCTGTTTACTGCCACAGTCTCACAGCTCCCGTGACCCGGGGTCGGTTCTGCGTACTGCCACAGTCTCACAGCTCCAGTGACCCGGGTTCGGTTCTGTTTACTGCCACAGTCTCACAGCTACAGTGACCCGGGTTCGGTTCTGCGTACTGCCACAGTCTCACAGCTCCAGTGACCCGGGTTCGGTTTTGTTTACTGCCACAGTCTCACAGCTCCAGTGACCTGGGTTCGGTTCTGTTTACTGCCACAGTCTCACAGCTCCAGTGTCCCGGGTTCGGTTCTGTTTACTGCCACAGTCTCACAGCTCCAGTGACCCGGGTTCAGTTCAGTTTACTGCCACAGTCTCACAGCTCCAGTGACCTGGGTTCGGTTCTGTTTACTGCCACAGTCTCACAGCTCCAGTGACCTGGGTTCGGTTCTGTTTACTGCCACAGTCTCACAGCTCCCGTGACCTGGGTTCGGTTCTGTTTACTGCCACAGTCTCACAGCTCCAGTGACCTGGGTTCGGTTCTGTTTACTGCCACAGCCTCACAGCTCCAGTGACCTGGGTTCAGTTCTGTTTACTGCCACAGTCTCACAGCTCCAGTGTCCCGGGTTCGGTTCTGTTTACTGCCACAGTCTCACAGCTCCAGTGACCCGGGTTCAGTTCTGTTTACTGCCACAGTCTCACAGCTCCAGTGTCCCGGGTTCGGTTCTGTTTACTGCCACAGTCTCACAGCTCCAGTGACCTGGGTTCGGTTCTGTTTACTGCCACAGTCTCACAGCTCCAGTGACCCGGGTTAAGTTCTGTTTACTGCCACAGTCTCACAGCTCCAGTGTCCCGGGTTCGGTTCTGTTTACTGCCACAGTCTCACAGCTCCAGTGACCTGGGTTCGGTTCTGTTTACTGCCACAGTCTCAAACCTCCAGTGACCCGGGTTCAGTTCTGTTTACTGCCACAGTCTCACAGCTCCAGTGTCCCGGGTTCGGTTCTGGGGACTGCCACAGTCTCACAGCTCCAGTGACCTGGGTTCGGTTCTGTTTACTGCCACAGTCTCACAGCTTCAGTGACCTGGGTTCGGTTCTGGGGACTGCCACAGTCTCACAGCTCCAGTGTCCCGGGTTCGGTTCTGTTTACTGCCACAGTCTCACAGCTCCAGTGACCCGGGTTCGGTTCTTTTTACTGCCACAGTCTCACAGCTCCAGTGACCCGGGTTCGGTTCTGTTTACTGCCACAGTCTCACAGCTCCAGTGTCCCGGGTTCGGTTCTGTTTACTGCCACAGTCTCACAGCTCCAGTGTCCCGGGTGCGGTTCTGTTTACTGCCACAGTCTCACAGCTCCAGTGACCTGGGTTCGGTTTTGTTTACTGCCACAGTCTCACAGCTCCAGTGACCTGGGTTCGGTTCTGTTTACTGCCACAGTCTCACAGCTCCAGTGTCCCGGGTTCGGTTCTGTTTACTGCCACAGTCTCACAGCTCCAGTGACCTGGGTTCGGTTCTGTTTACTGCCACAGTCTCACAGCTCCAGTGACCCGGGTTCAGTTCTGTTTACTGCCACAGTCTCACAGCTCCAGTGACCCGGGTTCGGTTCTGTTTACTGCCACAGTCTCACAGCTCCAGTGTCCCGGGTTCGGTTCTGTTTACTGGCACAGTCTCACAGCTCCAGTGTCCCGGGTTCGGTTCTGTTTACTGTCACAGTCTCACAGCTCCAGTGACCCGGGTTCAGTTCTGTTTACTGCCACAGTCTCACAGCTCCAGTGACCTGGGTTCGGTTCTGTTTACTGCCACAGTCTCACAGCTCCAGTGTCCCGGGTTCGGTTCTGTTTACTGCCACAGTCTCACAGCTTCAGTGACCTGGGTTCGGTTCTGTTTACTGCCACAGTCTCACAGCTCCAGTGTCCCGGGTTCGGTTCTGGGGACTGCCACAGTCTCACAGCTTCAGTGACCCGGGTTCGGTTCTGTTTACTGCCACAGTCTCACAGCTCCAGTGACCCGGGTTCAGTTCTGTTTACTGCCACAGTCTCACAGCTCCAGTGACCTGGGTTCAGTTCTGTTTACTGCCACTGTCTCACAGCTCCAGTGACCCGGGTTCAGTTCTGTTTACTGCCACAGTCTCACAGCTCCAGTGACCTGGGTTCGGTTCTGTTTACTGCCACAGTCTCACAGCTTCAGTGACCTGGGTTCGGTTCTGGGGACAGCCACAGCCTCACAGCTCCAGTGTCCTGGGTTCGGTTCTGTTTTTTGCCACAGTCTCACAGCTTCAGTGACCCGGGTTCGGTTCTGTTTACTGCCACAGTCTCACAGCTCCAGTGTCCTGGGTTCGGTTCCTTTTACTGCCACAGCCTCACAGCTCCAGTGTCCTGGGTTCGGTTCTGTTTACTGCCACAGTCTCACAGCTCCAGTGACCTGGGTTCGGTTCTGTTTACTGCCACAGTCTCACAGCTCCAGTGACCGGGTTCGGTTCTGTTTACTGCCACAGCCTCACAGCTCCAGTGTCCTGGGTTCGGTTCTGTTTACTGCCACAGTCTCACAGCTCCAGTGACCTGGGTTCGGTTCTGTTTACTGCCACAGTCTCACAGCTCCAGTGACCCGGGTTCGGTTCTGTTTACTGCGACAGTCTCACAGCTCCCGTGACCCGGGTTCGGTTCTGCGTACTGCCACAGTCTCACAGCTCCAGTGACCCGGGTTCGGTTCTGTTTACTGCCACAGTCTCACAGCTACAGTGACCCGGGTTCGGTTCTGCGTACTGCCACAGTCTCACAGCTCCAGTGACCCGGGTTCGGTTCTGTTTACTGCCCCAGCCTCACAGCTTCAGTGACCTGGGTTCGGTTCTGTTTACTGCCACAGTCTCACAGCTCCAGTGTCCCGGGTTCGGTTCTGTTTACTGCCACAGTCTCACAGCTCCAGTGACCCGGGTTCGGTTCTGTTTACTGCCACAGTCTCACAGCTCCAGTGACCCGGGTTCGGTTCTGTTTACTGCCACAGTCTCACAGCTCCAGTGTCCCGGGTTCGGTTCTGTTTACTGCCACAGTCTCACAGCTCCAGTGTCCCGGGTTCGGTTCTGTTTACTGCCACAGTCTCACAGCTCCAGTGACCTGGGTTCGGTTTTGTTTACTGCCACAGTCTCACAGCTCCAGTGACCTGGGTTCGGTTCTGTTTACTGCCACAGTCTCACAGCTCCAGTGTCCCGGGTTCGGTTCTGTTTACTGCCACAGTCTCACAGCTCCAGTGACCTGGGTTCGGTTCTGTTTACTGCCACAGTCTCACAGCTCCAGTGACCCGGGTTCATTTCTGTTTACTGCCACAGTCTCACAGCTCCAGTGACCCGGGTTCGGTTCTGTTTACTGCCACAGTCTCACAGCTCCAGTGTCCCGGGTTCGGTTCTGTTTACTGGCACAGTCTCACAGCTCCAGTGTCCCGGGTTCGGTTCTGTTTACTGTCACAGTCTCACAGCTCCAGTGACCCGGGTTCAGTTCTGTTTACTGCCACAGTCTCACAGCTCCAGTGACCCGGGTTCGGTTCTGTTTACTGCCACAGTCTCACAGCTCCAGTGTCCCGGGTTCGGTTCTGTTTACTGCCACAGTCTCACAGCTTCAGTGACCTGGGTTCGGTTCTGTTTACTGCCACAGTCTCACAGCTCCAGTGTCCCGGGTTCGGTTCTGGGGACTGCCACAGCCTCACAGCTCCAGTGACCTGGGTTCGGTTCTGTTTACTGCCACAGTCTCACAGCTTCAGTGACCTGGGTTCGGTTCTGGGGACAGCCACAGCCTCACAGCTCCAGTGTCCTGGGTTCGGTTCTGTTTTTTGCCACAGTCTCACAGCTTCAGTGACCCGGGTTCGGTTCTGTTTACTGCCACAGTCTCACAGCTCCAGTGTCCTGGGTTCGGTTCCTTTTACTGCCACAGCCTCACAGCTCCAGTGTCCTGGGTTCGGTTCTGTTTACTGCCACAGTCTCACAGCTCCAGTGACCTGGGTTCGGTTCTGTTTACTGCCACAGTCTCACAGCTCCAGTGACCGGGTTCGGTTCTGTTTACTGCCACAGCCTCACAGCTCCAGTGTCCTGGGTTCGGTTCTGTTTACTGCCACAGTCTCACAGCTCCAGTGACCTGGGTTCGGTTCTGTTTACTGCCACAGTCTCACAGCTCCAGTGACCCGGGTTCGGTTCTGTTTACTGCGACAGTCTCACAGCTCCCGTGACCCGGGTTCGGTTCTGCGTACTGCCACAGTCTCACAGCTCCAGTGACCCGGGTTCGGTTCTGTTTACTGCCACAGTCTCACAGCTCCAGTGACCTGGGTTCTGTTCTGTTCACTGCCACAGTCTCACAGCTCCAGTGTCCCGGGTTCGGTTCTGTTTACTGCCACAGTCTCACAGCTCCAGTGTCCCGGGTTCGGTTCTGTTTACTGCCACAGTTTCACAGCTTCAGTGACCCGGGTTCAGTTCTGTTTTTTGCCACAGTCTCACAGCTCCAGTGACCCGGGTTCAGTTCTGTTTACTGCCACAGTCTCACAGCTTCAGTGACCTGGGTTCAGTTCTGTTTACTGCCACAGTCTCACAGCTCCATTGACCTGGGTTCGGTTCTGTTTACTGCCACAGCCTCACAGCTCCAGTGACCCGGGTTCGGTTCTGTTTACTGCCACAGTCTCACAGCTCCAGTGACCTGGGTTCGGTTCTGTTTACTGCCACAGTCTCACAGCTCCAGTGTCCCGGGTTCGGTTCTGTTTACTGCCACAGTCTCACAGCTCCAGTGACCTGGGTTCGGTTCTGTTTACTGCCACAGTCTCACAGCTCCAGTGACCTGGGTTCGGTTCTGTTTACTGCCACAGTCTCACAGCTCCAGTGACCTGGGTTCGGTTCTGTTTACTGCCACAGTCTCACAGCTCCCGTGACCTGGGTTCGGTTCTGTTTACTGCCACAGTCTCACAGCTCCAGTGACCTGGGTTCGGTTCTGTTTACTGCCACAGTCTCACAGCTCCAGTGACCTGGGTTCGGTTCTGTTTACTGCCACAGTCTCACAGCTCCAGTGACCCGGGTTCGGTTCTGTTTACTGCCACAGTCTCACAGCTCCAGTGTCCCGGGTTCGGTTCTGTTTAGTGCCACAGTCTCACAGCTCCAGTGACCCGGGTTCGGTTCTGTTTACTGCCACAGTCTCACAGCTCCAGTGACCTGAGTTCGGTTCTGTTTACTGCCACAGCCTCATAGCTCCAGTGTCCTGGGTTCGGTTCTGGGGACTGCCACAGTCTCACAGCTCCAGTGTCCCGGGTTCGGTTCTGTTTACTGCCACAGTCTCACAGCTCCAGTGTCCCGGGTTCGGTTCTGTTTACTGCCACAGTCTCACAGCTCCAGTTTCCCGGGTTCGGTTCTGTTTACTGCCACAGTCTCACAGCTCCAGTGTCCCGGGTTCGGTTCTGTTTACTGCCACAGTCTCACAGCTCCAGTGACCTGGGTTCGGTTCTGTTTACTGTCACAGTCTCACATCTCCAGTGACCTGGGTTCGGTTCTGTTTACTGCCACAGTCTCACAGCTCCAGTGTCCCGGGTTCGGTTCTGTTTACTGCCACAGTCTCACAGCTTCAGTGACCTGGGTTCGGTTCTGTTTACTGCCACAGTCTCACAGCTCCAGTGACCTGGGTTCGGTTCTGTTTACTGCCACAGTCTCACAGCTCCAGTGTCCCGGGTTCGGTTCTGTTTACTGCCACAGTCTCACAGCTCCAGTGACCTGGGTTCGGTTCTGTTTACTGCCACAGTCTCACAGCTCCAGTGACCCGGGTTCAGTTCTGTTTACTGCCACAGTCTCACAGCTCCAGTGACCTGGGTTCGGTTCTGTTTACTGCCACAGTCTCACAGCTCCAGTGTCCCGGGTTCGGTTCTGTTTACTGTCACAGTCTCACAGCTCCAGTGACCCGGGTTCGGTTCTGTTTACTGCCACAGTCTCACAGCTCCAGTGTCCCGGGTTCGGTTCTGTTTACTGCCACAGTCTCACAGCTCCAGTGTCCCGGGTTCAGTTCTGTTTACTGCCGCAGTCTCACAGCTCCAGTGACCCGGGTTCAGTTCTGTTTACTGCCACAGTCTCACAGCTCCAGTGACCTGGGTTCGGTTCTGTTTACTGCCACAGTCTCACAGCTCCAGTGTCCCGGGTTCGGTTCTGTTTACTGCCACAGTCTCACAGCTCCAGTGACCTGGGTTCGGTTCTGTTTACTGCCACAGTCTCACAGCTCCAGTGTCCCGGGTTCGGTTCTGGGGAGTGCCACAGTCTCACAGCTCCAGTGTCCCGGGTTCGGTTCTGGGGACTGCCACAGCCTCACAGCTCCAGTGACCTGGGTTCGGTTCTGTTTACTGCCACAGTCTCACAGCTTCAGTGACCTGGGTTCGGTTCTGTTTACTGCCACAGTCTCACAGCTCCAGTGTCCCGGGTTCAGTTCTGTTTACTGCCACAGTCTCACAGCTCCAGTGACCCGGGTTCGGTTCTGTTTACTGCCACAGTCTCACAGCTCCAGTGTCCCGGGTTCGGTTCTGTTTACTGCCACAGTCTCACAGCTCCAGTGACCTGGGTTCGGTTCTGTTTACTGCCACAGTTTCACAGCTTCAGTGACCCGGGTTCAGTTCTGTTTTTTGCCACAGTCTCACAGCTCCAGTGACCCGGGTTCAGTTCTGTTTACTGCCACAGTCTCACAGCTCCAGTGTCCCGGGTTCGGTTCTGTTTACTGCCACAGTCTCACAGCTTCAGTGACCTGTGTTCAGTTCTGTTTACTGCCACAGCCTCACAGCTCCAGTGACATGGGTTCGGTTCTGTTTACTGCCACAGTCTCACAGCTCCAGTGACCCGGGTTCGGTTCTGTTTACTGCCACAGTCTCACAGCTCCAGTGTCCCGGGTTCGGTTCTGTTTACTGCCACAGTCTCACAGCTCCAGTGACCTGGGTTCGGTTCTGTTTACTGCCACAGTCTCACAGCTCCAGTGACCTGGGTTCGGTTCTGTTTACTGCCACAGTCTCACAGCTCCAGTGACCTGGGTTCGGTTCTGTTTACTGCCACAGTCTCACAGCTCCAGTGACCTGGGTTCGGTTCTGTATACTGCCACAGTCTCACAGCTCCAGTGACCCGGGTTCAGTTCTGTTTACTGCCACAGTCTCACAGCTCCAGTGTCCCGGGTTCGGTTCTGTTTACTGCCACAGTCTCACAGCTCCAGTGACCCGGGTTCGGTTCTGTTTACTGCCACAGTCTCACAGCTCCAGTGACCCGGGTTCAGTTCTGTTTACTGCCACAGTCTCACAGCTCCAGTGACCCGGGTTTAGTTCTGTTTACTGCCACAGTCTCACAGCTCCAGTGTCCCGGGTTCGGTTCTGTTTACTGCCACAGTCTCACAGCTCCAGTGACCCGGGTTTAGTTCTGTTTACTGCCACAGTCTCACAGCTCCAGTGTCCCGGGTTCGGTTCTGTTTACTGCCACAGTCTCACAGCTCCAGTGACCCGGGTTTAGTTCTGTTTACTGCCACAGTCTCACAGCTCCAGTGTCCCGGGTTCGGTTCTGTTTACTGCCACAGTCTCACAGCTCCAGTGTCCCGGGTTCGGTTCTGTTTACTGCCACAGTCTCACAGCTCCAGTGACCCGGGTTCGGTTCTGTTTACTGCCACAGTCTCACAGCTCCAGTGACCCGGGTTCAGTTCTGTTTACTGCCACAGTCTCACAGCTCCAGTGACCCGGGTTCGGTTCTGTTTACTGCCACAGTCTCACAGCTCCAGTGACCTGGGTTCGGTTCTGTTTACTGCCACAGTCTCACAGCTCCAGTGACCCGGGTTTAGTTCTGTTTACTGCCACAGTCTCACAGCTCCAGTGTCCCGGGTTCGGTTCTGTTTACTGCCACAGTCTCACAGCTCCAGTGACCTGGGTTCGGTTCTGTTTACTGCCACAGTCTCACAGCTCCAGTGACCTGGGTTCGGTTCTGTTTACTGCCACAGTCTCACAGCTCCAGTGTCCCGGGTTCGGTTCTGTTTACTGCCACAGTCTCACAGCTCCAGTGACCTGGGTTCGGTTCTGTTTACTGCCACAGTCTCACAGCTCCAGTGACCCGGGTTCGGTTCTGTTTACTGCCACAGTCTCACAGCTCCAGTGACCTGGGTTCAGTTCTGTTTACTGCCACAGTCTCACAGCTCCAGTGACCTGGGTTCGGTTCTGTTTACTGCCACAGTCTCACAGCTCCAGTGTCCCGGGTTCGGTTCTGTTTACTGCCACAGTCTCACAGCTCCAGTGACCTGGGTTCGGTTCTGTTTACTGCCACAGTCTCACAGCTCCAGTGACCCGGGTTCGGTTCTGTTTACTGCCACAGTCTCACAGCTCCAGTGACCTGGGTTCGGTTCTGTTTACTGCCACAGTCTCACAGCTCCACTGACCCGGGTTCGGTTCTGTTTACTGCCACAGTCTCACAGCTCCAGTGACCTGAGTTCGGTTCTGTTTACTGCCACAGTCTCACAGCTCCACTGACCTGGGTTCGGTTCTGTTTACTGCCACAGTCTCACAGCTCCAGTGACCCGGGTTCGGTTCTGTTTACTGCCACAGCCTCACTGCTCCAGTGTCCTGGGTTCGGTTCTGGGGACTGCCACAGTCTCACAGCTCCAGTGTCCCGGGTTCGGTTCTGTTTACTGCCACAGTCTCACAGCTCCAGTGACCCGGGTTCGGTTCTGTTTACTGCCACAGTCTCACAGCTCCAGTGACCTGGGTTCGGTTCTGTTTACTGCCACAGTCTCACAGCTCCAGTGTCCCGGGTTCGGTTCTGTTTACTGCCACAGTCTCACAGCTCCAGTGTCCCGGGTTCGGTTCTGTTTACTGCCACAGTCTCACAGCTTCAGTGACCTGGGTTCGGTTCTGTTTACTGCCACAGTCTCACAGCTCCAGTGACCTGGGTTCGGTTCTGTTTACTGCCACAGTCTCACAGCTCCAGTGTCCCGGGTTCGGTTCTGTTTACTGCCACAGTCTCACAGCTCCAGTGACCTGGGTTCGGTTCTGTTTACTGCCACAGTCTCACAGCTCCAGTGACCCGGGTTCAGTTCTGTTTACTGCCACAGTCTCACAGCTCCAGTGTCCCGGGTTCGGTTCTGTTTACTGCCACAGTCTCACAGCTCCAGTGTCCCGGGTTCGGTTCTGTTCACTGCCACAGTCTCACAGCTTCAGTGACCTGGGTTCGGTTCTGTTTACTGCCACAGTCTCACAGCTCCAGTGTCCCGGGTTCGGTTCTGGGGACTGCCACAGTCTCACAGCTCCAGTGTCCCGGGTTCGGTTCTGGGGACTGCCACAGCCTCACAGCTCCAGTGACCTGGGTTCGGTTCTGTTTACTGCCACAGTCTCACAGCTTCAGTGACCTGGGTTCGGTTCTGTTTACTGCCACAGTCTCACAGCTCCAGTGTCCCGGGTTCGGTTCTGTTTACTGCCACAGTCTCACAGCTCCAGTGTCCCGGGTTCGGTTCTGTTTACTGCCACAGTCTCACAGCTCCAGTGTCCCGGGTTCGGTTCTGTTTACTGCCACAGTCTCACAGCTCCAGTGTCCCGGGTTCGGTTCTGTTTACTGCCACAGTCTCACAGCTCCAGTGTCCCGGGTTCGGTTCTGTTCACTGCCACAGTCTCACAGCTTCAGTGACCTGGGTTCGGTTCTGTTTACTGCCACAGTCTCACAGCTCCAGTGTCCCGGGTTCGGTTCTGGGGACTGCCACAGTCTCACAGCTCCAGTGTCCCGGGTTCGGTTCTGGGGACTGCCACAGCCTCACAGCTCCAGTGACCTGGGTTCGGTTCTGTTTACTGCCACAGTCTCACAGCTTCAGTGACCTGGGTTCGGTTCTGTTTACTGCCACAGTCTCACAGCTCCAGTGTCCCGGGTTCGGTTCTGTTTACTGCCACAGTCTCACAGCTCCAGTGTCCCGGGTTCGGTTCTGTTTACTGCCACAGTCTCACAGCTCCAGTGTCCCGGGTTCGGTTCTGTTTACTGCCACAGTCTCACAGCTCCAGTGTCCCGGGTTCGGTTCTGTTTACTGCCACAGTCTCACAGCTTCAGTGACCTGGGTTCGGTTCTGTTTACTGCCACAGTCTCACAGCTCCAGTGACCTGGGTTCGGTTCTGTTTATTGCCACAGTCTCACAGCTCCAGTGACCCGGGTTCGGTTCTGTTTACTGCCACAGTCTCACAGCTCCAGTGACCTGGGTTCGGTTCTGTTTACTGCCACAGTCTCACAGCTCCAGTGTCCCGGGTTCGGTTCTGTTCACTGCCACAGTCTCACAGCTTCAGTGCCCTGGGTTCGGTTCTGTTCACTGCCATAGTCTCACAGCTCCAGTGTCCCGGGTTCGGTTCTGGGGACTGCCACAGCCTCACAGCTCCAGTGACCTGGGTTCGTTTCTGTTTACTGCCACAGTTTCACAGCTTCAGTGACCCGGGTTCAGTTCTGTTTTTTGCCACAGTCTCACAGCTCCAGTGACCCGGGTTCAGTTCTGTTTACTGCCACAGTTTCACAGCTTCAGTGACCCGGGTTCAGTTCTGTTTTTTGCCACAGTCTCACAGCTCCAGTGTCCCGGGTTCAGTTCTCTTTTTTGCCACAGTCTCACAGCTTCAGTGACCTGGGTTCAGTTCTGTTTACTGCCACAGTCTCACAGCTCCAGTGTCCCGGGTTCAGTTCTGTTTTTTGCCACAGTCTCACAGCTCCAGTGACCCGGGTTCAGTTCTGTTTACTGCCACAGTCTCACAGCTCCAGTGACCTGGGTTCGGTTCTGTTTACTGCCACAGTTTCACAGCTCCAGTGACCCGGGTTCAGTTCTGTTTACTGCCACAGTCTCACAGCTCCAGTGACCTGGGTTCGGTTCTGTTTTTTGCCACAGTCTCACAGCTCCAGTGTCCCGGGTTCAGTTCTGTTTTTTGCCACAGTCTCACAGCTCCAGTGTCCCGGGTTCAGTTCTGTTTTTTGCCACAGTCTCACAGCTCCAGTGTCCCGGGTTCAGTTCTGTTTACTGCCACAGTCTCACAGCTCCAGTGACCCGGGTTCAGTTCTGTTTACTGCCACAGTCTCACAGCTCCAATGTCCCGGGTTCGGTTCTGTTTACTGCCACAGTCTCACAGCTCCAGTGACCTGGGTTCGGTTCTGTTTACTGCCACAGTCTCACAGCTCCAGTGACCCGGGTTCGGTTCTGTTTACTGCCACAGTCTCACAGCTCCAGTGACCCGGGTTCAGTTCTGTTTACTGCCACAGTCTCACAGCTCCAGTGACCTGGGTTCGGTTCTGTTTACTGCCACAGTCTCACAGCTCCAGTGACCCGGGTTAAGTTCTGTTTACTGCCACAGTCTCACAGCTCCAGTGTCCCGGGTTCGGTTCTGTTTACTGCCACAGTCTCACAGCTCCAGTGTCCCGGGTTCGGTTCTGTTTACTGCCACAGTCTCACAGCTCCAGTGACCTGGGTTCGGTTCTGTTTACTGCCACAGTCTCACAGCTCCAGTGACCTGGGTTCGGTTCTGTTTACTGCCACAGTCTCACAGCTCCAGTGTCCCGGGTTCGGTTCTGTTTACTGCCACAGTCTCACAGCTCCAGTGACCTGGGTTCGGTTCTGTTTACTGCCACAGTCTCACAGCTCCAGTGACCTGGGTTCGGTTCTGTTTACTGCCACAGTCTCACAGCTCCAGTGTCCCGGGTTCGGTTCTGTTTACTGCCACAGTCTCACAGCTCCAGTGACCTGGGTTCGGTTCTGTTTACTGCCACAGTCTCACAGCTCCAGTGACCTGGGTTCAGTTCTGTTTACTGCCACAGCCTCACAGCTCCAGTGACCTGGGTTCAGTTCTGTTTACTGCCACAGTCTCACAGCTCCAGTGACCTGGGTTCGGTTCTGTTTACTGCCACAGTCTCACAGCTCCAGTGACCTGGGTTCGGTTCTGTTTACTGCCACAGTCTCACAGCTCCAGTGACCTGGGTTCGGTTCTGTTTACTGCCACAGTCTCACAGCTCCAGTGACCTGGGTTCAGTTCTGTTTACTGCCACAGCCTCACAGCTCCAGTGACCTGGGTTCATTTCTGTTTACTGCCACAGTCTCACAGCTCCAGTGACCTGGGTTCGGTTCTGTTTACTGCCACAGTCTCACAGCTCCAGTGACCTGGGTTCGGTTCTGTTTACTGCCACAGTCTCACAGCTCCAGTGACCTGAGTTCGGTTCTGTTTAATGCCACAGCCTCACAGCTCCAGTGTCCTGGGTTCGGTTCTGGGGACTGCCACAGTCTCACAGCTCCAGTGTCCCGGGTTCGGTTCTGTTTACGGCCACAGTCTCACAGCTCCAGTGACCGGGTTCGGTTCTGTTTACTGCCACAGTCTCACAGCTCCAGTGACCTGGGTTCGGTTCTGTTTACTGCCACAGTCTCACAGCTCCAGTGTCCCGGGTTCGGTTCTGTTTACTGCCACAGTCTCACAGCTCCAGTGTCCCGGGTTCGGTTCTGTTTACTGCCACAGTCTCACAGCTTCAGTGTCCCGGGTTCGGTTCTGTTTACTGCCACAGTCTCACAGCTCCAGTGACCTGGGTTCGGTTCTGTTTACTGCCACAGTCTCACAGCTCCAGTGTCCCGGGTTCGGTTCTGTTTACTGCCACAGTCTCACAGCTCCAGTGACCCGGGTTCAGTTCTGTTTACTGCCACAGTCTCACAGCTCCAGTGACCCGGGTTCAGTTCTGTTTACTGCCACAGTCTCACAGCTCCAGTGACCTGGGTTCAGTTCTGTTTACTGCCACAGTCTCACAGCTCCAGTGACCCGGGTTCGGTTCTGTTTACTGCCACAGTCTCACAGCTCCAGTGTCCCGGGTTCGGTTCTGTTTACTGCCACAGTCTCACAGCTCCAGTGTCCCGGGTTCAGTTCTGTTCACTGTCACAGTCTCACAGCTTCAGTGACCTGGGTTCGGTTCTGTTTACTGCCACAGTCTCACAGCTCCAGTGTCCCGGGTTCGGTTCTGGGGACTGCCACAGTCTCACAGGTCCAGTGTCCCGGGTTCGGTTCTGGGGACTGCCACAGCCTCACAGCTCCAGTGACCTGGGTTCGGTGCTGTTTACTGCCACAGTCTCACAGCTTCAGTGACCTGGGTTCGGTTCTGTTTACTGCCACAGTCTCACAGCTCCAGTGTCCCGGGTTCGGTTCTGTTTACTGCCACAGTCTCACAGCTCCAGTGTCCCGGGTTCGGTTCTGTTTACTGCCACAGTCTCACAGCTCCAGTGACCCGAGTTCGGTTCTGTTTACTGCCACAGTCTCACAGCTCCAGTGTCCCGGGTTCGGTTCTGTTTACTGCCACAGTCTCACAGCTTCAGTGACCTGGGTTCGGTTCTGTTTACTGCCACAGTCTCACAGCTCCAGTGTCCTGGGTTCAGTTCTGTTTACTGCCACAGTCTCACAGCTCCAGTGACCCGGGTTCGGTTCTGTTTACTGCCACAGTCTCACAGCTCCAGTGACTCGGGTTCAGTTCTGTTTACTGCCACAGTCTCACAGCTCCAGTGTCCCTGGTTCGGTTCTGTTTACTGCCACAGTCTCACAGCTTCAGTGACCTGGGTTCGGTTCTGTTTACTGCCACAGTCTCACAGCTCCAGTGACCTGGGTTCGGTTCTGTTTACTGCCACAGTCTCACAGCTCCAGTGTCCCGGGTTCGGTTCTGTTTACTGCCACAGTCTCACAGCTCCAGTGACCTGGGTTCGGTTCTGTTTACTGCCACAGTCTCACAGCTCCAGTGTCCCGGGTTCGGTTCTGTTCACTGCCACAGTCTCACAGCTTCAGTGACCTGGGTTCGGTTCTGTTCACTGCCACAGTCTCACAGCTCCAGTGTCCCGGGTTCGGTTCTGGGGACTGCCACAGCCTCACAGCTCCAGTGACCTGGGTTCGGTTCAGTTTACTGCCACAGTCTCACAGCTTCAGTGACCTGGGTTCGGTTCTGGGGACAGCCACAGCCTCACAGCTCCAGTGTCCTGGGTTCGGTTCTGTTTTTTGCCACAGCCTCACAGCTCCAGTGACCTGGGTTCGGTTCTGTTTACTGCCACAGTCTCACAGCTCCAGTGACCCGGGTTCGGTTCTGTTTACTGCCACAGTCTCACAGCTCCAGTGTCCCGGGTTCGGTTCTGTTTACTGCCACAGTCTCACAGCTCCAGTGACCTGGGTTCGGTTCTGTTTCCTGCCACAGTCTCACAGCTCCAGTGTCCTGGGTTCGGTTCTGTTTACTGCCACAGTCTCACAGCTCCAGTGACCTGGGTTCGGTTCTGTTTACTGCCACAGTCTCACAGCTCCAGTGACCGGGTTCGGTTCTGTTTACTGCCACAGCCTCACAGCTCCAGTGTCCTGGGTTCGGTTCTGTTTACTGCCACAGTCTCACAGCTCCAGTGACCCAGGTTCGGTTCTGTTTACTGCCACAGTCTCACAGCTCCAGTGACCCGGGTTCGGTTCTGCGTACTGCCACAGTCTCACAGCTCCAGTGACCCGGGTTCGGTTCTGTTTACTGCCACAGTCTCACAGCTCCAGTGACCTGGGTTCGGTTCTGTTTCCTGCCACAGTCTCACAGCTCCAGTGACCCGGGTTCAGTTCTGTTTACTGCCACAGTCTCACAGCTCCAGTGACCCTGGTTCGGTTCTGTTTACTGCCACAGTCTCACAGCTCCAGTGACATGGGTTCGGTTCTGTTTACTGCCACAGTCTCACAGCTCCAGTGACCCGGGTTCGGTTCTGTTTACTGCCACAGTCTCACAGCTTCAGTGACCTGGGTTCAGTTCTGTTTACTGCCACAGTCTCACAGCTCCAGTGACCTGGGTTCGGATCTGTTTACTGTCACAGTTTCACAGCTTCAGTGACCTGGGTTCGGTTCTGTTTACTGCCACAGTCTCACAGCTTCAGTGACCTGGGTTCAGTTCTGTTTACTGCCACAGTCTCACAGCTCCAGTGACCCGGGTTCGGTTCTGTTTACTGCCACAGCCTCACAGCTTCAGTGACCTGGGTTCAGTTCTGTTTACTGCCACAGTTTCACAGCTTCAGTGACCTGGGTTCGGTTCTGTTTACTGCCACAGTCTCACAGCTCCAGTGACCTGGGTTCGGTTCTGTTTACTGCCACAGTCTCACAGCTCCAGTGTCCTGGGTTCAGTTCTGTTTACTGCCACAGTTTCACAGCTTCAGTGACCTGGGTTCAGTTCTGTTTACTGCCACAGTCTCACAGCTTCAGTGTCCCGGGTTCGGTTCTGTTTACTGCCACAGTCTCACAGCTCCAGTGACCTGGGTTCAGTTCTGTTTACTGCCACAGTTTCACAGCTCCAGTGACCTGGGTTCGGTTCTGTTTCCTGCCACAGTCTCACAGCTCCAGTGACCCGGGTTCAGTTCTGTTTACTGCCACAGTCTCACAGCTCCAGTGACCCTGGTTCGGTTCTGTTTACTGCCACAGTCTCACAGCTCCAGTGACCTGGGTTCGGTTCTGTTTACTGCCACAGTCTCACAGCTCCAGTGACCTGGGTTCAGTTCTGTTTACTGCCACAGTCTCACAGCTCCAGTGACCCGGGTTCGGTTCTGTTTACTGCCACAGTCTCACAGCTCCAGTGACCCGGGTTCGGTTCTGTTTACTGCCACAGTCTCACAGCTCCAGTGACCCGGGTTCGGTTCTGTTTACTGCCACAGTCTCACAGCTCCAGTGACCCGGGTTCGGTTCTGTTTACAGCCACAGTCTCACAGCTCCAGTGACCCGGGTTCGGTTCTGTTTCCTGCCACAGTCTCACAGCTCCAGTGTCCCGGGTTCGGTTCTGTTTACTGCCACAGTCTCACAGCTCCAGTGACCCGGGTTCGGTTCTGTTTACTGCCACAGTCTCACAGCTCCAGTGTCCCGGGTTCGGTTCTGTTTACTGCCACAGTCTCACAGCTCCAGTGTCCTGGGTTCGGTTCTGTTTCCTGCCACAGTCTCACAGCTCCAGTGACCTGGGTTCGGTTCTGTTTACTGCCACAGTCTCACAGCTCCAGTGACCCGGGTTCGGTTCTGTTTACTGCCACAGTCTCACAGCTCCAGCGACCCGGGTTCGGTTCTGTTTACTGCCACAGCCTCACAGCTCCAGTGACCCGGGTTCGGTTCTGTTTACTGCCACAGTCTCACAGCTCCAGTGACCTGGGTTCGGTTCTGTTTACTGCCACACTCTCACAGCTCCAGTGACCTGGGTTCGGTTCTGGGGACTGCCACAGTCTCACAGCTCCAGTGACCCGGGTTCGGTTCTGCGGACTGCCACAGTCTCACAGCTCCAGTGACCCGGGTTCGGTTCTGTTTACTGCCACAGTCTCACAGCTCCAGTGTCCCGGGTTCGGTTCTGTTTACTGCCACACTCTCACAGCTCCAGTGACCTGGGTTCGGTTCTGGGGACTGCCACAGTCTCACAGCTCCAGTGACCCGGGTTCGGTTCTGCGGACTGCCACAGTCTCACAGCTCCAGTGACCCGGGTTCGGTTCTGTTTACTGCCACAGTCTCACAGCTCCAGTGACCCGGGTTCGGTTCTGTTTACTGCCACAGTCTCACAGCTCCAGTGCCCTGGGTTCGGTTCTGTTTACTGCCACAGTCTCACAGCTCCAGTGACCTGGGTTCGGTTCTGTTTACTGCCACAGCCTCAGAGCTCCAGTGTCCCGGGTTCGGTTCTGTTTACTGCCACACTCTCACAGCTCCAGTGACCCGGGTTCAGTTCTGCGTACTGCCACAGTCTCACAGCTCCAGTGTCCCGGGTTCGGTTCTGGGGACTGCCACAGCCTCACAGCTCCAGTGACCTGGGTTCGGTTCTGTTTACTGCCACAGCCTCACAGCTCCAGTGACCCGGGTTCGGTTCTGTTTTTTGCCACAGTCTCACAGCTCCAGTGACCTGGGTTCGGTTCTGGGGACTGCCACAGTCTCACAGCTCCAGTGTCCCGGGTCCGGTTCAGTTTACTGCCACAGCCTCACAGCTCCAGTGACCCGGGTTCGGTTCTGTTTACTGCCACAGTCACACAGCTCCAGTGACCTGGGTTCGGTTCTGTTTCCTGCCACAGTCTCACAGCTCCAGTGACCTGGGTTCGGTTCTGTTTACTGCCACAGTCTCACAGCTCCAGTGACCCGTGTTCGGTTCTGTTTACTGCCACAGTCTCACAGCTCCAGTGTCCCGGGTTCGGTTCTGTTTACTGCCACAGTCTCACAGCTCCAGTGACCTGGGTTCGGTTCTGTTTACTGCCACAGTCTCACAGCTCCAGTGTCCCGGGTTCGGTTCTGTTCACTGCCACAGTCTCACAGCTTCAGTGACCTGGGTTCGGTTCTGTTCACTGCCACAGTCTCACAGCTCCAGTGACCTGGGTTCGGTTCTGTTTACTGCCACAGTCTCACAGCTCCAGTGACCTGGGTTCGGTTCTGTTTACTGCCACAGTCTCACAGCTCCAGTGTCCCGGGTTCGGTTCTGTTTACTGCCACAGTCTCACAGCTCCAGTGACCTGGGTTCGGTTCTGTTTACTGCCACAGTCTCACAGCTCCAGTGTCCCGGGTTCGGTTCTGTTCACTGCCACAGTCTCACAGCTTCAGTGACCTGGGTTCGGTTCTGTTCACTGCCACAGTCTCACAGCTCCAGTGTCCCGGGTTCGGTTCTGGGGACTGCCACAGCCTCACAGCTCCAGTGACCTGGGTTCGGTTCTGTTTACTGCCACAGTTTCACAGCTTCAGTGACCCGGGTTCAGTTCTGTTTACTGCCACAGTCTCACAGCTCCAGTGACCTGGGTTCGGTTCTGTTCACTGCCACAGTCTCACAGCTTCAGTGACCTGGGTTCGGTTCTGTTCACTGCCACAGTCTCACAGCTTCAGTGACCTGGGTTCGGTTCTGTTCACTGCCACAGTCTCACAGCTCCAGTGTCCCGGGTTCGGTTCTGGGGACTGCCACAGCCTCACAGCTCCAGTGACCTGGGTTCGGTTCTGTTTACTGCCACAGTTTCACAGCTTCAGTGACCCGGGTTCAGTTCTGTTTACTGCCACAGTCTCACAGCTCCAGTGACCTGGGTTCGGTTCTGTTTCCTGCCACAGTCTCACAGCTCCAGTGACCCGGGTTCAGTTCTGTTTACTGCCACAGTCTCACAGCTCCAGTGACCCTGGTTCGGTTCTGTTTACTGCCACAGTCTCACAGCTCCAGTGACATGGGTTCGGTTCTGTTTACTGCCACAGTCTCACAGCTCCAGTGACCCGGGTTCGGTTCTGTTTACTGCCACAGTCTCACAGCTTCAGTGACCTGGGTTCAGTTCTGTTTACTGCCACAGTCTCACAGCTCCAGTGACCTGGGTTCGGATCTGTTTACTGTCACAGTTTCACAGCTTCAGTGACCTGGGTTCGGTTCTGTTTACTGCCACAGTCTCACAGCTTCAGTGACCTGGGTTCAGTTCTGTTTACTGCCACAGTCTCACAGCTCCAGTGACCCGGGTTCGGTTCTGTTTACTGCCACAGCCTCACAGCTTCAGTGACCTGGGTTCAGTTCTGTTTACTGCCACAGTTTCACAGCTTCAGTGACCTGGGTTCGGTTCTGTTTACTGCCACAGTCTCACAGCTCCAGTGACCTGGGTTCGGTTCTGTTTACTGCCACAGTCTCACAGCTCCAGTGTCCTGGGTTCAGTTCTGTTTACTGCCACAGTTTCACAGCTTCAGTGACCTGGGTTCAGTTCTGTTTACTGCCACAGTCTCACAGCTTCAGTGTCCCGGGTTCGGTTCTGTTTACTGCCACAGTCTCACAGCTCCAGTGTCCTGGGTTCAGTTCTGTTTACTGCCACAGTCTCACAGCTTCAGTGTCCCGGGTTCGGTTCTGTTTACTGCCACAGTCTCACAGCTTCAGTGTCCCGGGTTCAGTTCTGTTTACTGCCACAGTCTCACAGCTCCAGTGACCTGGGTTCAGTTCTGTTTACTGCCACAGTTTCACAGCTCCAGTGACCTGGGTTCGGTTCTGTTTACTGCCACAGTCTCACAGCTCCAGTGACCCGGGTTCAGTTCTGTTTACTGCCACAGTCTCACAGCTCCAGTGACCCTGGTTCGGTTCTGTTTACTGCCACAGTCTCACAGCTCCAGTGACCTGGGTTCGGTTCTGTTTACTGCCACAGTCTCACAGCTCCAGTGACCTGGGTTCAGTTCTGTTTACTGCCACAGTCTCACAGCTCCAGTGACCCGGGTTCGGTTCTGTTTACTGCCACAGTCTCACAGCTCCAGTGACCCGGGTTCGGTTCTGTTTACTGCCACAGTCTCACAGCTCCAGTGACCCGGGTTCGGTTCTGTTTACTGCCACAGTCTCACAGCTCCAGTGACCCGGGTTCGGTTCTGTTTACAGCCACAGTCTCACAGCTCCAGTGACCCGGGTTCGGTTCTGTTTCCTGCCACAGTCTCACAGCTCCAGTGTCCCGGGTTCGGTTCTGTTTACTGCCACAGTCTCACAGCTCCAGTGACCCGGGTTCGGTTCTGTTTACTGCCACAGTCTCACAGCTCCAGTGTCCCGGGTTCGGTTCTGTTTACTGCCACAGTCTCACAGCTCCAGTGTCCTGGGTTCGGTTCTGTTTCCTGCCACAGTCTCACAGCTCCAGTGACCTGGGTTCGGTTCTGTTTACTGCCACAGTCTCACAGCTCCAGTGACCCGGGTTCGGTTCTGTTTACTGCCACAGTCTCACAGCTCCAGCGACCCGGGTTCGGTTCTGTTTACTGCCACAGCCTCACAGCTCCAGTGACCCGGGTTCGGTTCTGTTTACTGCCACAGTCTCACAGCTCCAGTGACCTGGGTTCGGTTCTGTTTACTGCCACACTCTCACAGCTCCAGTGACCTGGGTTCGGTTCTGGGGACTGCCACAGTCTCACAGCTCCAGTGACCCGGGTTCGGTTCTGCGGACTGCCACAGTCTCACAGCTCCAGTGACCCGGGTTCGGTTCTGTTTACTGCCACAGTCTCACAGCTCCAGTGTCCCGGGTTCGGTTCTGTTTACTGCCACACTCTCACAGCTCCAGTGACCTGGGTTCGGTTCTGGGGACTGCCACAGTCTCACAGCTCCAGTGACCCGGGTTCGGTTCTGCGGACTGCCACAGTCTCACAGCTCCAGTGACCCGGGTTCGGTTCTGTTTACTGCCACAGTCTCACAGCTCCAGTGACCCGGGTTCGGTTCTGTTTACTGCCACAGTCTCACAGCTCCAGTGCCCTGGGTTCGGTTCTGTTTACTGCCACAGTCTCACAGCTCCAGTGACCTGGGTTCGGTTCTGTTTACTGCCACAGCCTCAGAGCTCCAGTGTCCCGGGTTCGGTTCTGTTTACTGCCACACTCTCACAGCTCCAGTGACCCGGGTTCAGTTCTGCGTACTGCCACAGTCTCACAGCTCCAGTGTCCCGGGTTCGGTTCTGGGGACTGCCACAGCCTCACAGCTCCAGTGACCTGGGTTCGGTTCTGTTTACTGCCACAGCCTCACAGCTCCAGTGACCCGGGTTCGGTTCTGTTTTTTGCCACAGTCTCACAGCTCCAGTGACCTGGGTTCGGTTCTGGGGACTGCCACAGTCTCACAGCTCCAGTGTCCCGGGTCCGGTTCAGTTTACTGCCACAGCCTCACAGCTCCAGTGACCCGGGTTCGGTTCTGTTTACTGCCACAGTCACACAGCTCCAGTGACCTGGGTTCGGTTCTGTTTCCTGCCACAGTCTCACAGCTCCAGTGACCTGGGTTCGGTTCTGTTTACTGCCACAGTCTCACAGCTCCAGTGACCCGTGTTCGGTTCTGTTTACTGCCACAGTCTCACAGCTCCAGTGTCCCGGGTTCGGTTCTGTTTACTGCCACAGTCTCACAGCTCCAGTGTCCCGGGTTCGGTTCTGTTTACTGCCACAGTCTCACAGCTCCAGTGACCTGGGTTCGGTTCTGTTTACTGCCACAGTCTCACAGCTCCAGTGTCCCGGGTTCGGTTCTGTTCACTGCCACAGTCTCACAGCTTCAGTGACCTGGGTTCGGTTCTGTTCACTGCCACAGTCTCACAGCTCCAGTGTCCCGGGTTCGGTTCTGGGGACTGCCACAGCCTCACAGCTCCAGTGACCTGGGTTCGGTTCTGTTTACTGCCACAGTTTCACAGCTTCAGTGACCCGGGTTCAGTTCTGTTTACTGCCACAGTCTCACAGCTCCAGTGACCTGGGTTCGGTTCTGTTCACTGCCACAGTCTCACAGCTTCAGTGACCTGGGTTCGGTTCTGTTCACTGCCACAGTCTCACAGCTTCAGTGACCTGGGTTCGGTTCTGTTCACTGCCACAGTCTCACAGCTCCAGTGTCCCGGGTTCGGTTCTGGGGACTGCCACAGCCTCACAGCTCCAGTGACCTGGGTTCGGTTCTGTTTACTGCCACAGTTTCACAGCTTCAGTGACCCGGGTTCAGTTCTGTTTACTGCCACAGTCTCACAGCTCCAGTGACCCGGGTTCAGTTCTGTTTACTGCCACAGTCTCACAGCTTCAGTGACCTGGGTTCAGGTCTGTTTACTGCCACAGCCTCACAGCTCCAGTGACATGGGTTCGGTTCTGTTTACTGCCACAGTCTCACAGCTCCAGTGTCCCGGGTTCGGTTCTGTTTACTGCCACAGTCTCACAGCTCCAGTGACCTGGGTTCGGTTCTGTTTACTGCCACAGTCTCACAGCTCCAGTGACCCGGGTTCGGTTCTGTTTACTGCCACAGTCTCACAGCTCCAGTGACCTGGGTTCGGTTCTGTTTACTGCCACAGTCTCACAGCTCCAGTGACCCGGGTTCAGTTCTGTTTACTGCCACAGTCTCACAGCTCCAGTGACCCGGTTTCAGTTCTGTTTACTGCCACAGTCTCACAGCTCCAGTGACCCGGGTTCAGTTCTGTTTACTGCCACAGTCTCACAGCTCCAGTGACCCGGGTTCAGTTCTGTTTACTGCCACAGTCTCACAGCTCCAGTGACCTGGGTTCGGTTCTGTTTACTGCCACAGTCTCACAGCTCCAGTGACATGGGTTCGGTTCTGTTTACTGCCACAGTCTCACAGCTCCCGTGACCTGGGTTCGGTTCTGTTTACTGCCACAGTCTCACAGCTCCAGTGACCCGGGTTCAGTTCTGTTTACTGCCACAGTCTCACAGCTCCAGTGACCTGGGTTCGGTTCTGTTTACTGCCACAGTCTCACAGCTCCAGTGACCCGGGTTCAGTTCTGTTTACTGCCACAGTCTCACAGCTCCAGTGTCCCGGGTTCAGTTCTGTTTACTGCCACAGTCTCACAGCTCCAATGTCCCGGGTTCGGTTCTGTTTACTGCCACAGTCTCACAGCTCCAGTGACCTGGGTTCGGTTCTGTTTACTGCCACAGTCTCACAGCTCCAGTGACCCGGGTTCGGTTCTGTTTACTGCCACAGTCTCACAGCTCCAGTGACCCGGGTTAAGTTCTGTTTACTGCCACAGTCTCACAGCTCCAGTGTCCCGGGTTCGGTTCTGTTTACTGCCACAGTCTCACAGCTCCAGTGACCTGGGTTCGGTTCTGTTTACTGCCACAGTCTCACAGCTCCAGTGACCTGGGTACGGTTCTGTTTACTTCCACAGTCTCACAGCTCCAGTGTCCTGGGTTCAGTTCTGTTTACTGCCACAGCCTCACAGCTCCAGTGACCTGGGTTCAGTTCTGTTTACTGCCACAGCCTCACAGCTCCAGTGACCTGAGTTCGGTTCTGTTTACTGCCACAGTCTCACAGCTCCAGTGACCTGGGTTCGGTTCTGTTTACTGCCACAGTCTCACAGCTCCAGTGACCTGGGTTCGGTTCTGTTTACTGCCACAGTCTCACAGCTCCAGTGACCCGGGTTCGGTTCTGTTTACTGACACAGTCTCACAGCTCCAGTGACCTGAGTTCGGTTCTGTTTACTGCCACAGCCTCACAGCTCCAGTGTCCTGGGTTCGGTTCTGGGGACTGCCACAGTCTCACAGCTCCAGTGTCCCGGGTTCGGTTCTGTTTACTGCCACAGTCTCACAGCTCCAGTGACCCGGGTTCGGTTCTGTTTACTGCCACAGTCTCACAGCTCCAGTGTCCTGGGTTCGGTTCTGTTTACTGCCACAGTCTCACAGCTCCAGTGACCTGGGTTCAGTTCTGTTTACTGCCACAGTCTCACAGCTCCAGTGACCTGGGTTCAGTTCTGTTTACTGCCACAGTCTCACAGCTCCAGTGACCTGAGTTCGGTTCTGTTTACTGCCACAGCCTCACAGCTCCAGTGTCCTGGGTTCGGTTCTGGGGACTGCCACAGTCTCACAGCTCCAGTGTCCCGGGTTCGGTTCTGTTTACTGCCACACTCTCACAGCTTCAGTGACCCGGGTTCAGTTCTGCGTACTGCCGCAGTCTCATAGCTCCAGTGACCTGGGTTCGGTTCTGCGTACTGCCACAGTCTCACAGCTCCAGTGTCCCGGGTTCGGTTCTGTTTACTGCCACAGTCTCACAGCTCCAGTGACCTGGGTTCGGTTCTGTTTACTGCCACAGTCTCACAGCTCCAGTGACCTGGGTTCGGTTCTGTTCACTGCCACAGTCTCACAGCTCCAGTGTCCCGGGTTCGGTTCTGTTTACTGCCACAGTCTCACAGCTCCAGTGTCCCGGGTTCGGTTCTGTTTACTGCCACAGTCTCACAGCTCCAGTGACCCGGGTTCGGTTCTGTTTACTGCCACAGTCTCACAGCTCCAGTGTCCCGTGTTCGGTTCTGTTTACTGTCACAGTCTTACAGCTCCAGTGACCTGGGTTCGGTTCTGTTTACTGCCACAGCCTCACAGCTCCAGTGACCCGGGTTCGGTTCTGTTTTTTGCCACAGTCTCACAGCTCCAGTGACCTGGGCTCGGTTCTGGGGACTGCCACAGTCTCACAGCTCCAGTGTCCCGGGTCCGGTTCTGTTTACTGCCACAGTCTCACAGCTCCAGTGACCTGGGTTCGGTTCTGTTTCCTGCCACAGTCTCACAGCTCCAGTGACCTGGGTTCGGTTCTGTTTACTGCCACAGCCTCACAGCTCCAGTGACCCGGGTTCGGTTCTGTTTACTGCCACAGTCACACAGCTCCAGTGACCTGGGTTCGGTTCTGTTTCCTGCCACAGTCTCACAGCTCCAGTGACCTGGGTTCGGTTCTGTTTACTGCCACAGTCTCACAGCTCCAGTGACCCGGGTTCGGTTCTGTTTACTGCCACAGTCTCACAGCTCCAGTGACCTGGGTTCGGTTCTGTTTACTGCCACAGTCTCGCAGCTCCAGTGTCCCGGGTTCAGTTCTGTTTACTGCCACAGTCTCACAGCTCCAGTGACCCGGGTTCGTTTCTGTTTACTGCCACAGTCTCACAGCTCCAGTGTCCCGGGTTCGGTTCTGTTTACTGCCACAGTCTCACAGCTCCAGTGACCTGGGTTCGTTTCTGTTTACTGCCACAGTCTCACAGCTCCAGTGTCCCGGGTTCGGTTCTGTTTACTGCCACAGTCTCACAGCTCCAGTGACCCGGGTTCGGTTCTGTTTACTGCCACAGTCTCATAGCTCCAGTGACCTGGGTTCGGTTCTGCGTACTGCCACAGTCTCACAGCTCCAGTGACCCGGGTTCTGTTCTGTTTACTGCCACAGTCTCACAGCTCCAGTGACCTGGGTTCGGTTCTGCGTACTGCCACAGTCTCACAGCTCCAGTGTCCCGGGTTCGGTTCTGTTTACTGCCACAGTCTCACAGCTCCAGTGTCCCGGGTTCGGTTCTGTTTACTGCCACAGTCTCACAGCTCCATTGACCTGGGTTCAGTTCTGTTTACTGCCACAGTCTCACAGCTCCAGTGTCCCGGGTTCAGTTCTGTTTACTGCCACAGTCTCACAGCTCCAGTGACCTGGGTTCGGTTCTGTTTACTGCCACAGTCTCATAGCTCCAGTGACCTGGGTTCGGTTCTGCGTACTGCCACAGTCTCACAGCTCCAGTGACCCGGGTTCTGTTCTGTTTACTGCCACAGTCTCACAGCTCCAGTGACCTGGGTTCGGTTCTGCGTACTGCCACAGTCTCACAGCTCCAGTGTCCCGGGTTCGGTTCTGTTTACTGCCACAGTCTCACAGCTCCAGTGTCCCGGGTTCGGTTCTGTTTACTGCCACAGTCTCACAGCTCCATTGACCTGGGTTCAGTTCTGTTTACTGCCACAGTCTCACAGCTCCAGTGTCCCGGGTTCAGTTCTGTTTACTGCCACAGTCTCACAGCTCCAGTGACCTGGGTTCGGTTCTGTTTACTGCCACAGTCTCACAGCTCCAGTGACCTGGGTTCGGTTCTGTTTACTGCCACAGTCTCACAGCTCCAGTGACCTGGGTTCGGTTCTGTTCACTGCCACAGTCTCACAGCTTCAGTGACCTGGGTTCAGTTCTGTTTACTGCCACAGTCTCACAGCTCCAGTGTCCCGGGTTCAGTTCTGTTTACTGCCACAGTCTCACAGCTCCAGTGTCCCGGGTTCGGTTCTGTTTACTGCCACAGCCTCACAGCTCCAGTGACCCGGGTTCGGTTCTGTTTACTGCCACAGTCTCACAGCTCCAGTGACCTGGGTTCGGTTCTGTTTACTGCCACAGTCTCACAGCTCCAGTGACCTGGGTTCGGTTCTGTTCACTGCCACAGTCTCACAGCTCCAGTGTCCCGGGTTCGGTTCTGTTTACTGCCACAGTCTCACAGCTCCGGTGTCCCGGGTTCGGTTCTGTTTACTGCCACAGTCTCACAGCTCCAGTGTCCCGGGTTCGGTTCTGTTTACTGCCACAGTCTCACAGCTCCAGTGTCCCGGGTTCGGTTCTGTTTACTGCCACAGCCTCACAGCTCCAGTGACCCGGGTTCGGTTCTGTTTACTGCCACAGTCTCACAGCTCCAGTGACCTGGGTTCGGTTCTGTTTACTGCCACAGTCTCACAGCTCCAGTGACCTGGGTTCTGTTCTGTTTACTGCCACAGTCTCACAGCTCCAGTGACCTGGGTTCGGTTCTGTTTACTGCCACAGTCTCACAGCTCCAGTGTC
This sequence comes from Heterodontus francisci, assembly GCF_036365525.1. NCBI lineage: Eukaryota > Metazoa > Chordata > Chondrichthyes > Heterodontiformes > Heterodontidae > Heterodontus > Heterodontus francisci. Next base: position 133,055 of record NW_027141326.1, read on the forward strand.
CTGGGTTCAGTTCTGTTTACTGCCACAGTCTCACAGCTGCAGTGACCCGGGTTCGGTTCTGTTTACTGCCACAGCCTAACTGCTCCATTGACCTGGGTTCGGTTCTGTTTACTGCCACAGTCTCACAGCTCCAGTGACCTGGGTTCGGTTCTGTTTACTGCCACAGTCTCACAGCTCCAGTGACCCGGGATCGGTTCTGTTTACTGCCACAGCCTCACAGCTCCAGTGACCCGGGTTCGGTTCTGTTTACTGCCACAGTCTCACCGCTCCAGTGACCCGGGTTCGGTTCTGTTTACTGCCAAACTCTCACAGCTCCAGTGACCTGGGTTCGGTTCTGGGGACTGCCACAGTCTCACAGCTCCAGTGTCCTGGGTTCGGTTCTGGGGACTGCCACAGTCTCACAGCTCCAGTGACCTGGGTTCGGTTCTGTTTACTGCCACAGCCTCACAGCTCCAGTGACCCGGGTTCGGTTCTGTTTACTGCCACAGTCTCACAGCTCCAGTGACCTGGGTTCGGTTCTGTTTACTGCCACAGTCTCACAGCTCCAGTGACCTGGGTTCGGTTCTGTTTACTGCCACAGTCTCACAGCTCCAGTGACCTGGGTTCGGTTCTGTTTACTGCCACAGCCTCACAGCTCCAGTGTCCCGGGTTCGGTTCTGTTTACTGCCACAGTCTCACAGCTCCAGTGACCCGGGTTCAGTTCTGCGTACTGCCACAGTCTCACAGCTCCAGTGTCCCGGGTTCGGTTCTGGGGACTGCCACAGCCTCACAGCTCCAGTGTCCCGGGTTCGGTTCTGTTTACTGCCACACTCTCACAGCTCCAGTGACCTGGGTTCGGTTCTGGGGACTGCCACAGCCTCACAGCTCCAGTGACCTGGGTTCGGTTCTGTTTACTGCCGCAGCCTCACAGCTCCAGTGACCCGGGTTCGGTTCTGTTTTTTGCCACAGTCTCACAGCTCCAGTGACCTGGGTTCGGTTCTGGGGACTGCCACAGTCTCACAGCTCCAGTGTCCCGGGTCCGGTTCTGTTTACTGCCACAGCCTCACAGCTCCAGTGACCAGGGTTCGGTTCTGTTTACTGCCACAGTCTCACAGCTCCAGTGTCCCGGGTCCGGTTCTGTTTACTGCCACAGTCTCACAGCTCCAGTGACCTGGGTTCGGTTCTGTTTACTGCCACAGTCTCACAGCTCCAGTGACCTGGGTTCGGTTCTGTTTACTGCCACAGTCTCACAGCTCCAGTGACCTGGGTTCGGTTCTGTTTACTGCCACAGTCTCACAGCTTCAGTGACCCAGGTTCGGTTCTGTTTACTGCCACAGTCTCATAGCTCCAGTGACCTGGGTTCGGTTCTGTTTACTGCCACAGTCTCACAGCTTCAGTGACCCAGGTTCGGTTCTGTTTACTGCCACAGTCTCATAGCTCCAGTGACCTGGGTTCGGTTCTGTTTACTGGTACAGTCTCACAGCTCCAGTGACCTGGGTTCGGTTCTGTTTACTGCCACAGTCTCACAGCTCCAGTGACCTGGGTTCGGTTCTGTTTACTGCCACAGTCTCACAGCTCCAGTGTCCCGGGTTCGGTTCTGTTTACTGCCACAGTCTCACAGCTCCAGTGACCTGGGTTCGGTTCTGGGGACTGCCACAGTCTCACAGCTCCAATGTCCCGGGTTCGGTTCTGTTTACTGCCACAGTCTCACAGCTCCAGTGTCCCGGGTTCGGTTCTGTTTACTGCCACAGTCTCACAGCTCCAGTGTCCCGGGTTCGGTTCTGTTTACTGCCACAGTCTCACAGCTCCAGTGTCCTGGGTTCGGTTCTGTTCACTGCCACAGTCTCACAGCTCCAGTGTCCCGGGTTCGGTTCTGTTTACTGCCACAGTCTCACAGCTCCAGTGTCCCGGGTTCGGTTCTGTTTACTGTCACAGTCTTACAGCTCCAGTGACCTGGGTTCGGTTATGTTTACTGCCACAGTCTCACAGCTCCAGTGACCTGGGTTCTGTTCTGTTTACTGCCACAGTCTCACAGCTTCAGTGACCCGGGTTCAGTTCTGTTTACTGCCACAGTCTCACAGCTCCAGTGACCTGGGTTCGGTTCTGTTTACTGCCACAGTCTCACAGCTCCAGTGTCCTGGGTTCTGTTCTGTTTACTGCCACAGTCTCACAGCTCCAGTGACCCGGGTTCGGTTCTGTTTACTGCCACAGTCTCAAAGCTTCAGTGACCCGGGTTCGGTTCTGTTTACTGCCACAGTCTCACAGCTGCAGTGACCCGGGTTCGGTTCTGTTTACTGCCACAGCCTCACAGCTCCAGTGACCTGGGTTCGGTTCTGTTTACTGCCACAGTCTCACAGCTCCAGTGACCTGGGTTCGGTTCTGTTTACTGCCACAGTCTCACAGCTCCAGTGACCCGGGTTCGGTTCTGTTTACTGCCACAGCCTCACAGCTCCAGTGACCCGGGTTCGGTTCTGTTTACTGCCACAGTCTCACCGCTCCAGTGACCCGGGTTCGGTTCTGTTTACTGCCAAACTCTCACAGCTCCAGTGTCCCGGGTTCGGTTCTGGGGACTGCCACAGCCTCACAGCTCCAGTGTCCCGGGTTCGGTTCTGTTTACTGCCACACTCTCACAGCTCCAGTGACCTGGGTTCGGTTCTGGGGACTGCCACAGCCTCACAGCTCCAGTGACCTGGGTTCGGTTCTGTTTACTGCCGCAGCCTCACAGCTCCAGTGACCCGGGTTCGGTTCTGTTTTTTGCCACAGTCTCACAGCTCCAGTGACCTGGGTTCGGTTCTGGGGACTGCCACAGTCTCACAGCTCCAGTGTCCCGGGTCCGGTTCTGTTTACTGCCACAGCCTCACAGCTCCAGTGACCCGGGTTCGGTTCTGTTTACTGCCACAGTCTCACAGCTCCAGTGTCCCGGGTCCGGTTCTGTTTACTGCCACAGTCTCACAGCTCCAGTGACCTGGGTTCGGTTCTGTTCACTGCCACAGTCTCACAGCTCCAGTGACCTGGGTTCGGTTCTGTTTACTGCCACAGTCTCACAGCTCCAGTGACCTGGGTTCGGTTCTGTTTACTGCCACAGTCTCACAGCTCCAGTGACCTGGGTTCGGTTCTGTTTACTGCCACAGTCTCACAGCTTCAGTGACCTGGGTTCAGTTCTGTTTACTGCCACAGTCTCACAGCTCCAGTGTCCCGGGTTCAGTTCTGTTTACTGCCACAGTCTCACAGCTCCAGTGACCCGGGTTCGGTTCTGTTTACTGCCACAGTCTCACAGCTCCAGTGTCCCGGGTTCGGTTCTGTTTACTGCCACAGCCTCACAGCTCCAGTGACCCGGGTTCGGTTCTGTTTACTGCCACAGTCTCACAGCTCCAGTGACCTGGGTTCGGTTCTGTTTACTGCCACAGTCTCACAGCTCCAGTGACCTGGGTTCGGTTCTGTTCACTGCCACAGTCTCACAGCTCCAGTGTCCCGGGTTCGGTTCTGTTTACTGCCACAGTCTCACAGCTCCGGTGTCCCGGGTTCGGTTCTGTTTACTGCCACAGTCTCACAGCTCCAGTGTCCCGGGTTCGGTTCTGTTTACTGCCACAGTCTCACAGCTCCAGTGTCCCGGGTTCGGTTCTGTTTACTGCCACAGCCTCACAGCTCCAGTGACCCGGGTTCGGTTCTGTTTACTGCCACAGTCTCACAGCTCCAGTGACCTGGGTTCGGTTCTGTTTACTGCCACAGTCTCACAGCTCCAGTGACCTGGGTTCTGTTCTGTTTACTGCCACAGTCTCACAGCTCCAGTGACCTGGGTTCGGTTCTGTTTACTGCCACAGTCTCACAGCTCCAGTGTCCTGGGTTCAGTTCTGTTTACTGCCACAGTCTCACAGCTGCAGTGACCCGGGTTCGGTTCTGTTTACTGCCACAGCCTCACTGCTCCATTGACCTGGGTTCGGTTCTGTTTACTGCCACAGTCTCACAGCTCCAGTGACCTGGGTTCGGTTCTGTTTACTGCCACAGTCTCACAGCTCCAGTGACCCGGGATCGGTTCTGTTTACTGCCACAGCCTCACAGCTCCAGTGACCCGGGTTCGGTTCTGTTTACTGCCACAGTCTCACCGCTCCAGTGACCCGGGTTCGGTTCTGTTTACTGCCAAACTCTCACAGCTCCAGTGACCTGGGTTCGGTTCTGGGGACTGCCACAGTCTCACAGCTCCAGTGTCCTGGGTTCGGTTCTGGGGACTGCCACAGTCTCACAGCTCCAGTGACCTGGGTTCGGTTCTGTTTACTGCCACAGCCTCACAGCTCCAGTGACCCGGGTTCGGTTCTGTTTACTGCCACAGTCTCACAGCTCCAGTGACCTGGGTTCGGTTCTGTTTACTGCCACAGTCTCACAGCTCCAGTGACCTGGGTTCGGTTCTGTTTACTGCCACAGTCTCACAGCTCCAGTGACCTGGGTTCGGTTCTGTTAACTGCCACAGCCTCACAGCTCCAGTGTCCCGGGTTCGGTTCTGTTTACTGCCACAGTCTCACAGCTCCAGTGACCCGGGTTCAGTTCTGCGTACTGCCACAGTCTCACAGCTCCAGTGTCCCGGGTTCGGTTCTGGGGACTGCCACAGCCTCACAGCTCCAGTGTCCCGGGTTCGGTTCTGTTTACTGCCACACTCTCACAGCTCCAGTGACCTGGGTTCGGTTCTGGGGACTGCCACAGCCTCACAGCTCCAGTGACCTGGGTTCGGTTCTGTTTACTGCCGCAGCCTCACAGCTCCAGTGACCCGGGTTCGGTTCTGTTTTTTGCCACAGTCTCACAGCTCCAGTGACCTGGGTTCGGTTCTGGGGACTGCCACAGTCTCACAGCTCCAGTGTCCCGGGTCCGGTTCTGTTTACTGCCACAGCCTCACAGCTCCAGTGACCAGGGTTCGGTTCTGTTTACTGCCACAGTCTCACAGCTCCAGTGTCCCGGGTCCGGTTCTGTTTACTGCCACAGTCTCACAGCTCCAGTGACCTGGGTTCGGTTCTGTTTACTGCCACAGTCTCACAGCTCCAGTGACCTGGGTTCGGTTCTGTTTACTGCCACAGTCTCACAGCTCCAGTGACCTGGGTTCGGTTCTGTTTACTGCCACAGTCTCACAGCTTCAGTGACCCAGGTTCGGTTCTGTTTACTGCCACAGTCTCATAGCTCCAGTGACCTGGGTTCGGTTCTGTTTACTGCCACAGTCTCACAGCTCCAGTGACCTGGGTTCGGTTCTGGGGACTGCCACAGTCTCACAGCTCCAATGTCCCGGGTTCGGTTCTGTTTACTGCCACAGTCTCACAGCTCCAGTGTCCCGGGTTCGGTTCTGTTTACTGCCACAGTCTCACAGCTCCAGTGTCCCGGGTTCGGTTCTGTTTACTGCCACAGTCTCACAGCTCCAGTGTCCTGGGTTCGGTTCTGTTCACTGCCACAGTCTCACAGCTCCAGTGTCCCGGGTTCGGTTCTGTTTACTGCCACAGTCTCACAGCTCCAGTGTCCCGGGTTCGGTTCTGTTTACTGTCACAGTCTTACAGCTCCAGTGACCTGGGTTCGGTTATGTTTACTGCCACAGTCTCACAGCTCCAGTGACCTGGGTTCTGTTCTGTTTACTGCCACAGTCTCACAGCTTCAGTGACCCGGGTTCAGTTCTGTTTACTGCCACAGTCTCACAGCTCCAGTGACCTGGGTTCGGTTCTGTTTACTGCCACAGTCTCACAGCTCCAGTGTCCTGGGTTCTGTTCTGTTTACTGCCACAGTCTCACAGCTCCAGTGACCCGGGTTCGGTTCTGTTTACTGCCACAGTCTCAAAGCTTCAGTGACCCGGGTTCGGTTCTGTTTACTGCCACAGTCTCACAGCTGCAGTGACCCGGGTTCGGTTCTGTTTACTGCCACAGCCTCACAGCTCCAGTGACCTGGGTTCGGTTCTGTTTACTGCCACAGTCTCACAGCTCCAGTGACCTGGGTTCGGTTCTGTTTACTGCCACAGTCTCACAGCTCCAGTGACCCGGGTTCGGTTCTGTTTACTGCCACAGCCTCACAGCTCCAGTGACCCGGGTTCGGTTCTGTTTACTGCCACAGTCTCACCGCTCCAGTGACCCGGGTTCGGTTCTGTTTACTGCCAAACTCTCACAGCTCCAGTGTCCCGGGTTCGGTTCTGGGGACTGCCACAGCCTCACAGCTCCAGTGTCCCGGGTTCGGTTCTGTTTACTGCCACACTCTCACAGCTCCAGTGACCTGGGTTCGGTTCTGGGGACTGCCACAGCCTCACAGCTCCAGTGACCTGGGTTCGGTTCTGTTTACTGCCGCAGCCTCACAGCTCCAGTGACCCGGGTTCGGTTCTGTTTTTTGCCACAGTCTCACAGCTCCAGTGACCTGGGTTCGGTTCTGGGGACTGCCACAGTCTCACAGCTCCAGTGACCCGGGTTCGGTTCTGTTTACTGCCACAGCCTCACAGCTCCAGTGACCCGGGTTCGGTTCTGTTTACTGCCACAGTCTCACAGCTCCAGTGTCCCGGGTCCGGTTCTGTTTACTGCCACAGTCTCACAGCTCCAGTGACCTGGGTTCGGTTCTGTTCACTGCCACAGTCTCACAGCTCCAGTGACCTGGGTTCGGTTCTGTTTACTGCCACAGTCTCACAGCTCCAGTGACCTGGGTTCGGTTCTGTTTACTGCCACAGTCTCACAGCTCCAGTGTCCTGGGTTCTGTTCTGTTTACTGCCACAGTCTCACAGCTCCAGTGACCTGGGTTCGGTTCTGTTTACTGCCACAGTCTCACAGCTCCAGTGACCTGGGTTCGGTTCTGCGTACTGCCACAGTCTCACAGCTTCAGTGACCTGGGTTCGGTTCTGTTTACTGCCACAGTCTCACAGCTCCAGTGACCTGGGTTCAGTTCTGTTTACTGCCACAGTCTCACAGCTCCAGTGACCTGGGTTCGGTTCTGGGGACTGCCACAGTCTCACAGCTCCAATGTCCCGGGTTCGGTTCTGTTTACTGCCACAGTCTCACAGCTCCAGTGTCCCGGGTTCGGTTCTGTTTACTGCCACAGTCTCACAGCTCCAGTGTCCCGGGTTCGGTTCTGTTCACTGCCACAGTCTCACAGCTCCAGTGTCCCGGGTTCGGTTCTGTTTACTGCCACAGTCTCACAGCTCCAGTGTCCCGGGTTCGGTTCTGTTTACTGTCACAGTCTTACAGCTCCAGTGACCTGGGTTCTGTTCTGTTTACTGCCACAGTCTCACAGCTTCAGTGACCCGGGTTCAGTTCTGTTTACTGCCACAGTCTCACAGCTCCAGTGACCTGGGTTCGGTTCTGTTTACTGCCACAGTCTCACAGCTCCAGTGTCCTGGGTTCAGTTCTGTTTACTGCCACAGTCTCACAGCTCCAGTGACCCGGGTTCGGTTCTGTTTACTGCCACAGCCTCACAGCTCCAGTGACCCGGGTTCGGTTCTGTTTACTGCCACAGTCTCACCGCTCCAGTGACCCGGGTTCGGTTCTGTTTACTGCCACAGTCTCACAGCTCCAGTGACCTGGGTTCGGTTCTGTTTACTGCCACACTCTCACAGCTCCAGTGACCTGGGTTCGGTTCTGGGGACTGCCACAGTCTCACAGCTCCAGTGACCCGGGTTCGGTTCTGGGGACTGCCACAGTCTCACAGCTCCAGTGACCTGGGTTCGGTTCTGTTTACTGCCACAGTCTCACATCTCCAGTGACCTGGGTTCGGTTCTGTTTACTGCCACAGCCTCACAGCTCCAGTGTCCCGGGTTCGGTTCTGTTTACTGCCACAGTCTCACAGCTCCAGTGACCCGGGTTCAGTTCTGCGTACTGCCACAGTCTCACAGCTCCAGTGTCCCGGGTTCGGTTCTGGGGACTGCCACAGCCTCACAGCTCCAGTGTCCCGGGTTCGGTTCTGTTTACTGCCACACTCTCACAGCTGCAGTGACCTGGGTTCGGTTCTGGGGACTGCCACAGCCTCACAGCTCCAGTGACCTGGGTTCGGTTCTGTTTACTGCCGCAGCCTCACAGCTCCAGTGACCCGGGTTCGGTTCTGTTTTTTGCCACAGTCTCACAGCTCCAGTGACCTGGGTTCGGTTCTGGGGACTGCCACAGTCTCACAGCTCCAGTGTCCCGGGTCCGGTTCTGTTTACTGCCACAGCCTCACAGCTCCAGTGACCCGGGTTCGGTTCTGTTTACTGCCACAGTCTCACAGCTCCAGTGTCCCGGGTCCGGTTCTGTTTACTGCCACAGTCTCACAGCTCCAGTGACCTGGGTTCGGTTCTGTTTACTGCCACAGTCTCACAGCTCCAGTGACCTGGGTTCGGTTCTGTTTACTGCCACAGTCTCACAGCTCCAGTGACCCGGGTTCGGTTCTGTTTACTGCCATAGTCTCACAGCTCCAGTGACCCGGGTTCGGTTCTGTTTACTGCCACAGTCTCACAGCTCCAGTGTCCCGGGTTCGGCTCTGTTTACTGCCACAGTCTCACAGCTCCAGTGACCTGGGTTCAGTTCTGTTTACTGCCACAGCCTCACAGCTCCAGTGACCTGGGTTCGGTTCTGTTTACTGCCACAGTCTCACAGCTCCAGTGTCCTGGGTTCGGTTCTGTTTACTGCCACAGTCTCACAGCTCCAGTGACCTGGGTTCAGTTCTGTTTACTGCCACAGTCTCACAGCTCCAGTGTCCTGGGTTCGGTTCTGTTTACTGCCACAGTCTCACAGCTCCAGTGACCTGGGTTCAGTTCTGTTTACTGCCACAGTCTCACAGCTCCAGTGACCTGAGTTCGGTTCTGTTTACTGCCACAGCCTCACAGCTCCAGTGTCCTGGGTTCGGTTCTGGGGACTGCCACAGTCTCACAGCTCCAGTGTCCCGGGTTCGGTTCTGTTTACTGCCACACTCTCACAGCTTCAGTGACCCGGGTTCAGTTCTGCGTACTGCCGCAGTCTCATAGCTCCAGTGACCTGGGTTCGGTTCTGTTTACTGCCACAGTCTCACAGCTCCAGTGTCCCGGGTTCCGTTCTGTTTACTGCCACAGTCTCACAGCTCCAGTGACCTGGGTTCGGTTCTGTTCACTGCCACAGTCTCACAGCTCCAGTGTCCCGGGTTCGGTTCGGTTTGCTGCCACAGTCTCACAGCTCCAGTGTCCCGGGTTCGGTTCTGTTTACTGCCACAGTCTCACAGCTCCAGTGACCCGGGTTCGGTTCTGTTTACTGCCACAGTCTCACAGCTCCAGTGACCTGGGTTCGGTTCTGTTTACTGCCACAGTCTCACAGCTCCAGTGACCTGGGTTCCGTTCTGTTTACTGCCACAGTCTCACAGCTCCAGTGACCCGGGTTCGGTTCTGTTTACTGCCACAGTCTCACAGCTCCAGTGTCCCGGGTTCAGTTCTGTTTACTGCCACAGTCTCACAGCTCCAGTGTCCCGGGTTCAGTTCTGTTTACTGCCACAGTCTCACAGCTCCAGTGTCCCGGGTTCCGTTCTGTTTACTGCCACAGTCTCACAGCTCCAGTGACCCGGGTTCGGTTCAGTTTAATGGACAGTCTCACAGCTCCTGTGACCTGGGTTCGGTTCTGTTTACTGCCACAGTCTCACAGCTCCAGTGTCCCGGGTTCGGTTCTGTTTACTGCCACAGTCTCACAGCTCCAGTGTCCCGGGTTCGGTTCTGTTTACTGCCACAGTCTCACAGCTCCAGTGTCCCGGGTTCTGTTCTGTTTACTGCCACAGTCTCACAGCTCCAGTGACCTGGGTTCGGTTCTGTTTACTGCCACAGTCTCACAGCTCCAGTGACCCGGGTTCGGTTCTGTTTACTGCCACAGTCTCACAGCTCCAGTGTCCCGGGTTCGGTTCTGTTTACTGCCACAGTCTCACAGCTCCAGTGACCTGGGTTCGGTTCTGTTTACTGCCACAGTCTCACAGCTCCAGTGACCCGGGTTCGGTTCAGTTTAATGCCACAGTCTCACAGCTCCAGTGACCTGGGTTCGGTTCTGTTTACTGCCACAGTCTCACAGCTCCAGTGACCCGGGTTCGGTTCTGTTTACTGCCACAGCCTCACAGCTCCAGTGTCCTGGGTTCGGTTCTGTTTACTGCCACAGTCTCACAGCTCCAGTGACCTGGGTTCGGTTCTGTTTACTGCCACAGTCTCACAGCTCCAGTGACCTGGGTTCGGTTCTGTTTACTGCCACAGTCTCACAGCTCCAGTGTCCCGGGTTCGGCTCTGTTTACTGCCACAGTCTCACAGCTCCAGTGACCTGGGTTCAGTTCTGTTTACTGCCACAGCCTCACAGCTCCAGTGACCTGGGTTCGGTTCTGTTTACTGCCACAGTCTCACAGCTCCAGTGACCTGGGTTCGGTTCTGTTTACTGCCACAGTCTCACAGCTCCAGTGACCCGGGTTCGGTTCTGTTTACTGCCACAGCCTCACAGCTCCAGTGACCCGGGTTCGGTTCTGTTTACTGCCACAGTCTCACAGCTCCAGTGACCTGGGTTCGGTTCTGTTTACTGCCACACTCTCACAGCTCCAGTGACCTGGGTTCGGTTCTGGGGACTGCCACAGTCTCACAGCTCCAGTGACCCGGGTTCGGTTCTGGGGACTGCCACAGTCTCACAGCTCCAGTGACCTGGGTTCGGTTCTGTTTACTGCCACAGTCTCACAGCTCCAGTGACCTGGGTTCGGTTCTGTTTACTGCCACAGCCTCACAGCTCCAGTGTCCCGGGTTCGGTTCTGTTTACTGCCACACTCTCACAGCTCCAGTGACCCGGGTTCAGTTCTGCGTACTGCCACAGTCTCACAGCTCCAGTGTCGCGGGTTCGGTTCTGGGGACTGCCACAGCCTCACAGCTCCAGTGTCCCGGGTTCGGTTCTGTTTACTGCCACAGTCTCACAGCTCCAGTGACCTGGGTTCGGTTCTGGGGACTGCCACAGCCTCACAGCTCCAGTGACCCGGGTTCGGTTCTGTTTACTGCCACAGTCTCACAGCTCCAGTGACCCGGGTTCGGTTCTGTTTACTGCCACAGTCTCACAGCTCCAGTGTCCCGGGTTCGGCTCTGTTTACTGCCACAGTCTCACAGCTCCAGTGACCTGGGTTCAGTTCTGTTTACTGCCACAGCCTCACAGCTCCAGTGACCTGGGTTCGGTTCTGTTTACTGCCACAGTCTCACAGCTCCAGTGACCTGGGTTCAGTTCTGTTTACTGCCACAGTCTCACAGCTCCAGTGTCCTGGGTTCGGTTCTGTTTACTGCCACAGTCTCACAGCTCCAGTGACCTGGGTTCAGTTCTGTTTACTGCCACAGTCTCACAGCTCCAGTGACCTGGGTTCGGTTCTGTTTACTGCCACAGTCTCACAGCTCCAGTGACCCGGGTTCTGTTCTGTTTACTGCCACAGTCTCACAGCTCCAGTGACCTGAGTTCGGTTCTGTTTACTGCCACAGCCTCACAGCTCCAGTGTCCTGGGTTCGGTTCTGGGGACTGCCACAGTCTCACAGCTCCAGTGTCCCGGGTTCGGTTCTGTTTACTGCCACACTCTCACAGCTTCAGTGACCCGGGTTCAGTTCTGCGTACTGCCACAGTCTCACAGCTCCAGTGACCTGGGTTCGGTTCTGTTTACTGCCGCAGTCTCATAGCTCCAGTGACCTGGGTTCGGTTCTGCGTACTGCCACAGTCTCACAGCTCCAGTGACCTGGGTTCTGTTCTGTTCACTGCCACAGTCTCACAGCTCCAGTGTCCCGGGTTCGGTTCTGTTTACTGCCACAGTCTCACAGCTCCAGTGTCCCGGGTTCGGTTCTGTTTACTGCCACAGTCTCACAGCTCCAGTGACCTGGGTTCCGTTCTGTTTACTGCCACAGTCTCACAGCTCCAGTGACCTGGGTTCAGTTCTGTTTACTGCCACAGTCTCACAGCTCCAGTGACCTGGGTTCAGTTCTGTTTACTGCCAAAGTCTCACAGCTCCAGTGTCCCGGGTTCGGTTCTGTTTACTGCCACAGTCTCACAGCTCCAGTGTCCCGGGTTCGGTTCTGTTTACTGCCACAGTCTCACAGCTCCAGTGACCTGGGTTCGGTTCTGTTTACTGCCACAGTCTCACAGCTTCAGTGACCTGGGTTCAGTTCTGTTTACTGCCACAGTCTCACAGCTCCAGTGTCCCGGGTTCGGTTCTGTTTACTGCCACAGTCTCACAGCTCCAGTGTCCCGGGTTCGGTTCTGTTTACTGCCACAGTCTCACAGCTCCAGTGACCTGGGTTCGGTTCTGTTTACTGCCACAGTCTCACAGCTCCAGTGTCCCGGGTTCGGTTCTGTTTACTGCCACAGTCTCACAGCTCCAGTGTCCCGGGTTCGGTTCTGTTTACTGCCACAGCCTCACAGCTCCAGTGTCCTGGGTTCGGTTCTGTTTACTGCCTCAGTCTCACAGCTCCAGTGACCTGGGTTCGGTTCTGTTTACTGCCACAGTCTCACAGCTCCAGTGTCCCGGGTTCGGCTCTGTTTACTGCCACAGTCTCACAGCTCCAGTGACCTGGGTTCAGTTCTGTTTACTGCCACAGTCTCACAGCTCCAGTGTCCCGGGTTCGGCTCTGTTTACTGCCACAGTCTCACAGCTCCAGTGACCTGGGTTCAGTTCTGTTTACTGCCACAGCCTCACAGCTCCAGTGACCTGGGTTCGGTTCTGTTTACTGCCACAGTCTCACAGCTCCAGTGACCCGGGTTCAGTTCTCTTTACTGCCACAGCCTCACAGCTCCAGTGACCCGGGTTCGGTTCTGTTTACTGCCACAGTCTCACCGCTCCAGTGACCCGGGTTCGGTTCTGTTTACTGCCACAGTCTCACAGCTCCAGTGACCTGGGTTCGGTTCTGTTTACTGCCACACTCTCACAGCTCCAGTGACCTGGGTTCGGTTCTGGGGACTGCCACAGTCTCACAGCTCCAGTGACCCGGGTTCGGTTCTGGGGACTGCCACAGTCTCACAGCTCCAGTGACCTGGGTTCGGTTCTGTTTACTGCCACAGTCTCACCGCTCCAGTGACCTGGGTTCGGTTCTCTTTACTGCCACAGCCTCACAGCTCCAGTGTCCCGGGTTCGGTTCTGTTTACTGCCACACTCTCACAGCTCCAGTGACCCGGGTTCAGTTCTGCGTACTGCCACAGTCACACAGCTCCAGTGTCCCGGGTTCGGTTCTGGGGACTGCCACAGCCTCACAGCTCCAGTGTCCCGGGTTCGGTTCTGTTTACTGCCACAGTCTCACAGCTCCAGTGACCTGGGTTCGGTTCTGGGGACTGCCACAGCCTCACAGCTCCAGTGACCCGGGTTCGGTTCTGTTTACTGCCACAGTCTCACAGCTCCAGTGACCTGGGTTCGGTTCTGTTTACTGCCACACTCTCACAGCTCCAGTGACCTGGGTTCGGTTCTGGGGACTGCCACAGCCTCACAGCTCCAGTGACCTGGGTTCGGTTCTGTTTACTGCCGCAGCCTCACAGCTCCAGTGACCCGGGTTCGGTTCTGTTTTTTGCCACAGTCTCACAGCTCCAGTGACCTGGGTTCGGTTCTGGGGACTGCCACAGTCTCACAGCTCCACTGTCCCGGGTTCGGTTCTGTTTACTGCCACAGTCTCACAGCTCCAGTGTCCCGGGTTCGGTTCTGTTTACTGCCACAGTCTCACAGCTCCAGTGACCTGGGTTCGGTTCTGTTTACTGCCACAGTCTCACAGCTCCAGTGTCCCGGGTTCGGTTCTGTTTACTGCCACAGCCTCACAGCTCCAGTGACCCGGGTTCGGTTCTGTTTACTGCCACAGTCTCAAAGCTCCAGTGTCCCGGGTCCGGTTCTGTTTACTGCCACAGTCTCACAGCTCCAGTGACCTGGGTTCGGTTCTGTTTACTGCCACAGTCTCACAGCTCCAGTGACCTGGGTTCGTTTCTGTTTACTGCCACAGTCTCACAGCTCCAGTGACCCGGGTTCGGTTCTGTTTACTGCCATAGTCTCACAGCTCCAGTGACCCGGGTTCGGTTCTGTTTACTGCCACAGACTCACAGCTCCAGTGTCCCGGGTTCGGCTCTGTTTACTGCCACAGTCTCACAGCTCCAGTGACCTGGGTTCAGTTCTGTTTACTGCCACAGCCTCACAGCTCCAGTGACCTGGGTTCAGTTCTGTTTACTGCCACAGCCTCACAGCTCCAGTGACCTGGGTTCGGTTCTGTTTACTGCCACAGTCTCACAGCTCCAGTGACCTGGGTTCAGTTCTGTTTACTGCCACAGTCTCACAGCTCCAGTGTCCTGGGTTCGGTTCTGTTTACTGCCACAGTCTCACAGCTCCAGTGTCCTGGGTTCGGTTCTGTTTACTGCCACAGTCTCACAGCTCCAGTGACCTGGGTTCAGTTCTGTTTACTGCCACAGTCTCACAGCTCGAGTGACCTGGGTTCAGTTCTGTTTACTGCCACAGTCTCACAGCTCCAGTGACCTGAGTTCGGTTTTGTTTACTGCCACAGTCTCACAGCTCCAGTGTCCCGGGTTCGGCTCTGTTTACTGCCACAGTCTCACAGCTCCAGTGACCTGGGTTCAGTTCTGTTTACTGCCACAGCCTCACAGCTCCAGTGACCTGGGTTCGGTTCTGTTTACTGCCACAGTCTCACAGCTCCAGTGACCTGGGTTCAGTTCTGTTTACTGCCACAGTCTCACAGCTCCAGTGTCCTGGGTTCGGTTCTGTTTACTGCCACAGTCTCACAGCTCGAGTGACCTGGGTTCAGTTCTGTTTACTGCCACAGTCTCACAGCTCCAGTGACCTGGGTTCAGTTCTGTTTACTGCCACAGTCTCACAGCTCGAGTGACCTGGGTTCAGTTCTGTTTACTGCCACAGTCTCACAGCTCCAGTGTCCCGGGTTCTGTTCTCTTTACTGCCACAGTCTCACAGCTCCAGTGTCCCGGGTTCGGTTCTGTTTACTGCCACAGTCTCACAGCTCCAGTGACCCGGGTTCGGTTCTGTTTACTGCCACAGTCTCACAGCTCCAGTGTCCCGGGTTCGGTTCTGTTTACTGCCACACTCTCACAGCTCCAGTGACCCGGGTTCAGTTCTGTTTACTGCCGCAATCTCACAGCTCCAGTGTCCTGGGTTCGTTTCTGTTTACTGCCACAGTCTCACAGCTCCAGTGACCTGGGTTCAGTTCTGTTTACTGCCACAGTCTCACAGCTCCAGTGACCTGGGTTCAGTTCTGTTTACTGCCACAGTCTCACAGCTCCAGTGTCCTGGGTTCGGTTCTGTTTACTGCCACAGTCTCACAGCTCCAGTGACCTGGGTTCAGTTCTGTTTACTGCCACAGTCTCACAGCTCGAGTGACCTGGGTTCAGTTCTGTTTACTGCCACAGTCTCACAGCTCCAGTGACCTGAGTTCGGTTTTGTTTACTGCCACAGCCTCACAGCTCCAGTGTCCTGGGTTCGGTTCTGGGGACTGCCACAGTCTCACAGCTCCAGTGTCCCGGGTTCGGTTCTGTTTACTGCCACAGTCTCACAGCTCCAGTGACCCGGGTTCGGTTCTGTTTACTGCCACAGTCTCACAGCTCCAGTGTCCCGGGTTCGGTTCTGTTTACTGCCACAGTCTCACAGCTCCAGTGACCCGGGTTCAGTTCTGCGTACTGCCGCAGTCTCACAGCTCCAGTGTCCCGGGTTCGGTTCTGGGGACTGCCACAGCCTCACAGCTCCAGTGTCCCGGGTTTGGTTCTGTTTACTGCCACAGTCTCACAGCTCCAGTGACCCGGGTTCAGTTCTGTTTACTGCCACAGTCTCACAGCTCCAGTGACCCGGCTTCAGTTCTGTTTACTGCCACAGTCTCACAGTTCCAGTGACCTGGGTTCGGTTCTGTTTACTGCCACAGTCTCACAGCTCCAGTGACCTGGGTTCGGTTCTGTTTACTGCCGCAGTCTCACAGCTCCAGTGACCCGGGTTCAGTTCTGTTTACTGCCACAGTCTCACAGCTCCAGTGACCCGGGTTCAGTTCTGTTTACTGCCACAGTCTCACAGCTCCAGTGACCTGGGTTCGGTTCTGTTTACTGCCACAGTCTCACAGCTCCAGTGACCTGGGTTCGGTTCTGTTTACTGCCACAGTCTCACAGCTCCAGTGACCTGGGATCGGTTCTGTTTACTGCCACAGTCTCACAGCTCCAGTGACCCGGGTTCAGTTCTGTTTACTGCCACAGTCTCACAGCTCCAGTGTCCCGGGTTCGGTTCTGTTTACTGCCACAGTCTCACAGCTCCAGTGACCTGGGTTCGGTTCTGTTTACTGCCACAGTCTCACAGCTCCAGTGACCTGGGTTCGGTTCTGCGTACTGCCACAGTCTCACAGCTCCAGTGTCCCGGGTTCGGTTCTGGGGACTGCCACAGCCTCACAGCTCCAGTGTCCCGGGTTCGGTTCTGTTTACTGCCACAGTCTCACATCTCCAGTGACCCGGGTTCCGTTCTGTTTACTGCCACAGTCTCGCAGCTCCAGTGACCTGGGTTCGGTTCTTTTTACTGCCACAGTCTCACAGCTCCAGTGACATGGGTTCGGTTCTGTTTACTGCCACAGCCTCACAGCTTGAGTGACCCGGGTTCGGTTCTGTTTACTGCCACAGCCTCACAGCTCCAGTGACCTGGGTTCGTTTCTGTTTACTGCCACAGTCTCACAGCTTCAGTGACCCGGGTTCGGTTCTGTTTACTGCCACAGTCTCATAGCTCCAGTGACCTGGGTTCGGTTCTGCGTACTGCCACAGTCTCACAGCTCCAGTGACCCGGGTTCTGTTCTGTTCACTGCCACAGTCTCACAGCTCCAGTGACCCGGGTTCGGTTCTGTTTACTGCCACAGCCTCACAGCTCCAGTGTCCCGGGTTCGGTTCTGTTTACTGCCACAGTCTCACAGCTCCAGTGACCTGGGTTCGGTTCTGTTTACTGCCACAGTCTCACAGCTCCAGTGACCTGGGTTCGGTTCTGTTTACTGCCACAGTCTCACAGCTCCAGTGACCCGGGTTCGGTTCTGTTCACTGCCACAGTCTCACAGCTCCAGTGTCCCGGGTTCGGTTCTGTTTACTGCCACAGTCTCACAGCTCCAGTGTCCCGGGTTCGGTTCTGTTTACTGCCACAGTCTCACAGCTCCAGTGTCCCGGGTTCGGTTCTGTTTACTGCCACAGTCTCACAGCTCCAGTGACCTGGGTTCGGTTCTGTTTACTGCCACAGTCTCACAGCTCCAGTGACCTGGGTTCGGTTCTGTTTACTGCCACAGTCTCACAGCTCCAGTGACCTGGGTTCGGTTCTGTTTACTGCCACAGTCTCACAGCTCCAGTGTCCCGGGTTCGGTTCTGTTTACTGTCACAGTCTCACAGCTCCAGTGACCTGGGTTCGGTTCTGTTTACTTCCACAGTCTCACAGCTCCAGTGACCTGGGTTCTGTTCTGTTTACTGCCACAGTCTCACAGCTCCAGTGTCCCGGGTTCGGTTCTGTTTACTGCCACAGTCTCACAGCTCCAGTGACCTGGGTTCGGTTCTGTTTACTGCCACAGCCTCACAGCTCCAGTGACCCGGGTTCGGTTCTGTTTACTGTCACAGTCTCACAGCTCCAGTGACCTGGGTTCGGTTCTGTTTACTTCCACAGTCTCACAGCTCCAGTGACCTGGGTTCTGTTCTGTTTACTGCCACAGTCTCACAGCTCCAGTGTCCCGGGTTCGGTTCTGTTTACTGCCACAGTCTCACAGCTCCAGTGACCTGGGTTCGGTTCTGTTTACTGCCACAGTCTCACAGCTCCAGTGTCCTGGGTTCAGTTCTGTTTACTGCCACAGTCTCACAGCTCCAGTGACCCGGGTTCGGTTCTCTTTACTGCCACAGCCTCACAGCTCCAGTGTCCTGGGTTCGGTTCTGTTTACTGCCACAGTCTCACAGCTCCAGTGACCTGGGTTCGGTTCTGTTTACTGCCACAGTCTCACAGCTCCAGTGACCTGGGTTCGGTTCTGTTTACTGCCACAGTCTCACAGCTCCAGTGACCCGGGTTCGGTTCTGTTTACTGCCACAGCCTCACAGCTCCAGTGACCCGGGTTCGGTTCTGTTTACCGCCACAGTCTCACCGCTCCAGTGACCCGGGTTCGGTTCTGTTTACTGCCACAGTCTCACAGCTCCAGTGACCTGGGTTCGGTTCTGTTTACTGCCACACTCTCACAGCTCCAGTGACCTGGGTTCGGTTCTGTTTACCGCCACAGTCTCACCGCTCCAGTGACCCGGGTTCGGTTCTGTTTACTGCCACAGTCTCACAGCTCCAGTGACCTGGGTTCGGTTCTGTTTACTGCCACACTCTCACAGCTCCAGTGACCTGGGTTCGGTTCTGGGGATTGCCACAGTCTCACAGCTCCAGTGACCCGGGTTCGGTTCTGTTTACTGCCACAGTCTCACAGCTCCACTGACCTGGGTTCGGTTCTGTTTACTGCCACAGCCTCACAGCTCCAGTGTCCCGGGTTCGGTTCTGTTTACTGCCACACTCTCACAGCTCCAGTGACCCGGGTTCAGTTCTGCGTACTGCCACAGTCTCACAGCTCCAGTGTCCCGGGTTCGGTTCTGGGGACTGCCACAGCCTCACAGCTCCAGTGTCCCGGGTTCGGTTCTGTTTACTGCCACACTCTCACAGCTCCAGTGACCTGGGTTCGGTTCTGGGGACTGCCACAGCCTCACAGCTCCAGTGACCCGGGTTCGGTTCTGTTTACTGCCACAGTCTCACAGCTCCAGTGATTTGGGTTCGGTTCTGGGGACTGCCACAGTCTCACAGCTCCAGTGTCCCGCGTCCGGTTCTGTTTACTGCCACAGCCTCACAGCTCCAGTGACCCGGGTTCGGTTCTGTTTACTGCCACAGTCTCACAGCTCCAGTGTCCCGGGTCCGGTTCTGTTTACTGCCACAGTCTCACAGCTCCAGTGACCTGGGTTCGGTTCTGTTTACTGCCACAGTCTCACAGCTCCAGAGACCTGGGTTCGGTTCTGTTTACTGCCACAGTCTCACAGCTCCAGTGACCCGGGTTCGGTTCTGTTTATTGCCACAGTCTCACAGCTCCAGTGTCCCGGGTTCGGCTCTGTTTACTGCCACAGTCTCACAGCTCCAGTGACCCGGGTTCGGTTCTGTTTACTGCCACAGTCTCACAGCTCCAGTGACCCGGGTTCAGTTCTGTTTACTGCCACAGTCTCACAGCTCCAGTGACCCGGGTTCGGTTCTGTTTACTGCCACAGTCTCACAGCTCCAGTGTCCCGGGTTCGGCTCTGTTTACTGCCACAGTCTCACAGCTCCAGTGACCTGGGTTCAGTTCTGTTTACTGCCACAGTCTCACAGCTCCAGTGACCTGGGTTCAGTTCTGTTTACTGCCACAGCCTCACAGCTCCAGTGACCTGGGTTCGGTTCTGTTTACTGCCACAGTCTCACAGCTCCAGTGACCTGGGTTCAGTTCTGTTTACTGCCACAGCCTCACAGCTCCAGTGACCTGGGTTCGGTTCTGTTTACTGCCACAGTCTCACAGCTCCAGTGACCTGGGTTCAGTTCTGTTTACTGCCACAGTCTCACAGCTCCAGTGTCCTGGGTTCGGTTCTGTTTACTGCCACAGTCTCACAGCTCCAGTGACCTGGGTTCAGTTCTGTTTACTGCCACAGTCTCACAGCTCCAGTGACCTGAGTTCGGTTCTGTTTACTGCCACAGTCTCACAGCTCCAGTGACCTGGGTTCGGTTCTGGGGACTGCCACAGTCTCACAGCTCCAGTGACCCGGGTTCAGTTCTGGGGACTGCCACAGTCTCACAGCTCCAGTGTCCCGGGTTCGGTTCTGTTTACTGCCACACTCTCACAGCTCCAGTGTCCCGGGTTCGGTTCTGGGGACTGCCACAGCCTCACAGCTCCAGTGTCCCGGGTTCGGTTCTGTTTACTACCACAGTCTCACAGCTCCAGTGACCTGGGTTCGGTTCTGTTTACTGCCACAGTCTCACAGCTCCAGTGACCCGGGTTCAGTTCTGTTTACTGCCACAGTCTCACAGCTCCAGTGACCCGGGTTCGGTTCTGTTTACTGCCACAGTCTCACAGCTCCAGTGACCTGGGTTCGGTTCTGTTTACTGCCACAGTCTCACAGCTCCAGTGACCTGGGTTCAGTTCTGTTTACTGCCACAGTCTCACAGCTCCAGTGACCCGGGTTCAGTTCTGTTTACTGCCACGGTCTCACAGCTCCAGTGACCCGGGTTCGGTTCTGTTTACTGCCACAGTCTCACAGCTCCAGTGACCCGGGTTCGGTTCTGTTTACTGCCACAGTCTCACAGCTCCAGTGACCTGGGTTCGGTTCTGTTTACTGCCACAGTCTCACAGCTCCAGTGACCTGGGTTCGGTTCTGCGTACTGCCACAGTCTCACAGCTCCAGTGTCCCGGGTTCGGTGCTGGGGACTGCCACAGCCTCACAGCTCCAGTGTCCCGGGTTCGGTTCTGTTTACTGCCACAGTCTCACAGCTCCAGTGACCCGGGTTCGGTTCTGTTTACTGCCACAGTCTCACAGCTCCAGTGACCTGGGTTCGGTTCTGTTTACTGCCACAGTCTCACAGCTCCAGTGACCCGGGTTCGGTTCTGTTTACTGCCACAGTCTCACAGCTCCAGTGACCCGGGTTCGGTTCTGTTTACTGCCACAGTCTCACAGCTCCAGTGACCCGGGTTCGGTTCTGTTTACTGCCACAGTCTCACAGCTCCAGTGTCCTGGGTTCGGTTCTGTTTACTGCCACAGTCTCACAGCTCCAGTGTCCCGGGTTCGGTTTTGTTTACTGCCACAGTCTCACAGCTCCAGTGTCCCGGGTTCGGTTCTGTTTACTGCCACAGTCTCACAGCTCCAGTGACCTGGGTTCGGTTCTGTTTACTGCCACAGTCTCACAGCTCCAGTGTCCTGGGTTCGGTTCTGTTTACTGCCACATTCTCACAGCTCCAGTGACCCGGGTTCAGTTCTGTTTACTGCCACAGTCTCACATCTCCAGTGACCCGGGTTCGGTTCTGTTTACTGCCACAGTCTCACAGCTCCAGTGTCCCGGGTTCGGTTCTGTTTACTGCCACAGTCTCACAGCTCCAGTGACCTGGGTTCGGTTCTGTTTACTGCCACAGTCTCACCGCTCCAGTGTCCCGGGTTCAGTTCTGTTTACTGCCACAGTCTCACAGCTCCAGTGACCTGGGTTCGGTTCTGTTTACTGCCACAGTCTCACAGCTCCAGTGACCCGGGTTCGGTTCTGTTTACTGCCACAGTCTCACAGCTCCAGTGACCTGGGTTCGGTTCTGTTTACTGCCAGAGTCTCACAGCTCCAGTGACCTGGGTTCGGTTCTGTTTACTGCCACAGTCTCACAGCTCCAGTGACCCGGGTTCGGTTCTGTTTACTGCCACAGTCTCACAGCTCCAGTGACCTGGGTTCGGTTCTGTTTACTGCCACAGTCTCACAGCTCCAGTGACCTGGGTTCGGTTCTGCGTACTGCCACAGTCTCACAGCTCCAGTGTCCCGGGTTCGGTTCTGTTTACTGCCACAGCCTCACAGCTCCAGTGTCCCGGGTTCGGATCTGGGGACTGCCACAGCCTCACAGCTCCAGTGACCTGGGTTCGGTTTTGTTTACTGCCACAGTCTCACAGCTCCAGTGTCCCGGGTTCAGTTCTGTTTACTGCCACAGTCTCACAGCTCCAGTGACCCGGGTTCAGTTCTGTTTACTGCCACAGTCTCACCGCTCCAGTGTCCCGGGTTCAGTTCTGTTTACTGCCACAGTCTCACAGCTCCAGTGACCTGGGTTCGGTTCTGTTTACTGCCACAGTCTCACAGCTCCAGTGACCCGGGTTCAGTTCTGTTTACTGCCACAGTCTCACAGCTCCAGTGACCTGGGTTCGGTTCTGTTTACTGCCACAGTCTCACCGCTCCAGTGTCCCGGGTTCAGTTCTGTTTACTGCCACAGTCTCACAGCTCCAGTGACCTGGGTTCGGTTCTGTTTACTGCCACAGTCTCACAGCTCCAGTGACCCGGGTTCGGTTCTGTTTACTGCCACAGTCTCACAGCTCCAGTGACCTGGGTTCGGTTCTGTTTACTGCCACAGTCTCACAGCTCCAGTGACCTGGGTTCGGTTCTGTTTACTGCCACAGTCTCACAGCTCCAGTGACCCTGGTTCGGTTCTGTTTACTGCCACAGTCTCACAGCTCCAGTGGCCTGGGTTCGGTTCTGTTTACTGCCACAGTCTCACAGCTCCAGTGACCTGGGTTCGGTTCTGCGTACTGCCACAGTCTCACAGCTCCAGTGTCCCGGGTTCGGTTCTGTTTACTGCCACAGCCTCACAGCTCCAGTGTCCCGGGTTCGGATCTGGGGACTGCCACAGCCTCACAGCTCCAGTGACCTGGGTTCGGTTTTGTTTACTGCCACAGTCTCACAGCTCCAGTGACCTGGGTTCGGTTCTGTTTACTGCCACAGTCTCACAGCTCCAGTGTCCCGGGTTCAGTTCTGTTTACTGCCACAGTCTCACAGCTCCAGTGACCCGGGTTCAGTTCTGTTTACTGCCACAGTCTCACCGCTCCAGTGTCCCGGGTTCAGTTCTGTTTACTGCCACAGTCTCACAGCTCCAGTGACCTGGGTTCGGTTCTGTTTACTGCCACAGTCTCACAGCTCCAGTGACCCGGGTTCGGTTCTGTTTACTGCCACAGTCTCACAGCTCCAGTGACCCGGGTTCGGTTCTGTTTACTGCCACAGTCTCACAGCTCCAGTGACCCGGGTTCGGTTCTGTTTACTGTCACAGTCTCACTGCTCCAGTGACCTGGGTTCAGTTCTGTTTACTGCCACAGTCTCACAGCTCCAGTGACCCGGGTTCGGTTCTGTTTACTGCCACAGTCTCACAGCTCCAGTGACCCGGGTTCGGTTCTGTTTACTGCCACAGTCTCACAGCTCCAGTGTCCCGGGTTCGGTTCTGTTTTTTGCCACAGTCTCACAGCTCCAGTGACCTGGGTTCGGTTCTGTTTACTGCCACAGTCTCACAGCTCCAGTGACCTGGGTTCGGTTCTGTTTACTGCCACAGTCTCACAGCTCCAGTGTCCCGGGTTCGGTTCTGTTTCCTGCCACAGTCTCACAGCTCCAGTGTCCCGGGTTCGGTTCTGTTTACTGCCACAGTCTCACAGCTCCGGTGACCTGGGTTCGGTTCTGTTTACTGTCACAGTCTCACTGCTCCAGTGACCTGGGTTCAGTTCTGTTTACTGCCACAGTCTCACAGCTCCAGTGACCCGGGTTCAGTTCTGTTTACTGCCACAGTCTCACAGCTCCAGTGACCCGGGTTCGGTTCTGTTTACTGCCACAGTCTCACAGCTCCAGTGACCCGGGTTCGGTTCTGTTTACTGCCACAGTCTCACAGCTCCAGTGTCCCGGGTTCGGTTCTGTTTTTTGCCACAGTCTCACAGCTCCAGTGACCTGGGTTCGGTTCTGTTTACTGCCACAGTCTCACAGCTCCAGTGACCTGGGTTCGGTTCTGTTTACTGCCACAGTCTCACAGCTCCAGTGTCCCGGGTTCGGTTCTGTTTCCTGCCACAGTCTCACAGCTCCAGTGACCCGGGTTCGGTTCTGTTTACTGCCACAGTCTCACAGCTCCAGTGACCCGGGTTCGGTTCTGTTTACTGCCACAGTCTCACAGCTCCAGTGACCCGGGTTCGGTTCTGTTTACTGCCACAGTCTCACAGCTCCAGTGACCCGGGTTCGGTTCTGTTTACTGCCACAGTCTCACAGCTCCAGTGACCCGGGTTCGGTTCTGTTTACTGCCACAGTCTCACAGCTCCAGTGACCCGGGTTCGGTTCTGTTTACTGCCACAGTCTCACAGCTCCAGTGACCCGGGTTCGGTTCTGTTTACTGCCACAGTCTCACAGCTCCAGTGACCTGGGTTCGGTTCTGTTTACTGCCACAGTCTCACAGCTCCAGTGACCCGGGTTCGGTTCTGTTTACTGCCACAGTCTCACAGCTCCAGTGACCCGGGTTCGGTTCTGTTTCCTGCCACAGTCTCACAGCTCCAGTGACCCGGGTTCGGTTCTGTTTACTGCCACAGCCTCACAGCTCCAGTGACCCGGGTTCGGTTCTGTTTACTGCCACAGTCTCACAGCTCCAGTGTCCCGGGTTCGGTTCTGTTTTTTGCCACAGTCTCACAGCTCCAGTGACCTGGGTTCGGTTCTGTTTACTGCCACAGTCTCACAGCTCCAGTGACCTGGGTTCGGTTCTGTTTACTGCCACAGTCTCACAGCTCCAGTGTCCCGGGTTCGGTTCTGTTTCCTGCCACGGTCTCACAGCTCCAGTGACCCGGGTTCGGTTCTGTTTACTGCCACAGTCTCACAGCTCCAGTGACCCGGGTTCGGTTCTGTTTACTGCCACAGTCTCACAGCTCCAGTGACCTGGGTTCGGTTCTGCGTACTGCCACAGTCTCACAGCTCCAGTGACCCGGGTTCGGTTCTGTTTACTGCCACAGTCTCACAGCTCCAGTGACCCGGGTTCGGTTCTGTTTCCTGCCACAGTCTCACAGCTCCAGTGACCCGGGTTCGGTTCTGTTTACTGCCACAGTCTCACAGCTCCAGTGACCCGGGTTCGGTTCTGTTTACTGCCACAGCCTCACAGCTCCAGTGACCCGGGTTCGGTTCTGTTTACTGCCACAGTCTCACAGCTCCAGTGACCCGGGTTCGGTTCTGTTTACTGCCACAGTCTCACAGCTCCAGTGTCCCGGGTTCTGTTCTGGGTGCTGCCTGTGTGGAGTTTGCAAGTTTTGCCTGTGACCATGTGGGTTTCTGCCGGGTGCTCTGGTTTCCTCCCACAGACAAAGACTTGCAGTTTGATTGATAAATTGGCCATTGTAAATGTCCCTAGTCTCGTTAGGTGGTTGGAGGATGGTGGGGATGTGGTAGGAAATATGGGATTAATGTCGGATATATAAATGGGTGGCTGTTGGTCAGCACAGACTCGATGGGCCAAAGGGTCTGTTTCAGTGCAGTATCTCTCTATGATTCTCTTTGTGTAAAGACTTTTCATCCATTTTACACAGACAGATATTTGTCTTCATTGTTAGGATGTGTCTGTCACTAGACCAGCAGATATTGTCCATCCCCAGTTGTCCATTGAGAAGGTGATGCTGGTCCATTACCTTGAACCTCTGCAGTCTGTGTGGTGAAGGTGATCTCACAATGGTGTTGGAGAAGGAGTTACAGCATTTTCACCCAGTCATGATGAAGGAAAGGTGATATATGTCCAACACAACAACAACTTGTATTTATATAGCACCATTAATGTCAGCACATGTTCCAAGGCACTCCTCTCCACCACTCCCCTCCCCCACTCCCCTCCCCAACACCCCTACCCCACTCCCCACCCCCACTCCCCTCCCCCACTCCCCTACCCCACTCCGCTACCCCACTCCCCTCCCCCACTCCCCTCCCCAACACCCCTACCCCACTCCCATCCCCAACACCCCTACCCCACTCCCCTCCCCCACTCCACTCCCCCACTCTACTCCTCCCACTCCACTTCCCCACTGCGCAATATCACTCCCCTCCCCCACTCCCATCCCCAACACCCCTACCCCACTCCCCTCCCCCACTCCCCTCCCCCACTCCAATCCCCCATTCCCCTCCACCACTCCCGTACCCCACAGCCCTCCCCCGCTCCCCTCCCCCACACCCCTCCCCAAACTCCCTCCCTCACACCCCTCCCCCACCCCCCTACTCCACTCCCCTCCCCCATTCCCCTCCCCAACACCCCTCCCCAGCTCCCCTTACCCACTCCCCTCCCCCACTCCCCTGCCCCACTCACATCCCTAACTCCCCTCCCCCACTCCCCTCGCCCTCACCTCCCCAACTCCCCTCACTAAGTCCTCCCTCTCACCTCCCCCACTCCCCTCCCTAAATCCCCTCCCTGACTCCCCTACCCCACTCACGTCACCAACTTCCCTCCCCCACTCCCCTCCCCCACTCATCTCCCCAACTCCCCCCAACAACTCCCTCCCACTCACCTCCCCCACTCCCCTCCCCAACACCCCTACCCCACTCACCTCCCCCACTCCCCTCCCCCACTCCCCGCCCCCACTCCTCTCCCCCACTACCCTCCCCCACTCCACTTCCCCACATCACTATATCACTCCCCTCCCCCACTCCCATCCCCAACACCCCTACCCCACTCCCCTCCCCCACTCACCTCCCCCACTCCAATCCCTCATTCCCCTCCCCCACTCCCTTCCCCAACACCCCTCCCGCACTCCCCACCCCCACTCCCCTCTCCAGCTCCCCTCCCTCACTCCCCTATGTCAATCCCCTCCCCCACTCCCCTACACCACTCCCTTCCCCCACTCGCCTCCCAAACTTCCCTACTCCACTCCGCTCCCCAAACCCCCTCCCCTATTCCCCTACCCATATCCCCTCCCCAGCTCCCCTTACCCACTCCCCTCCCCCACTCCCCTGCCCCACTCACATCCCTAACTCCCCTCCCCCACTCCCCTCCCCCTCACCTCCCCAACTCCCCTCACTGAGTCCTCCCACTCACCTCCCCCACTCCCCTCCCTAACTCCCCTCCCCAACTCCCCGACGCAACTCACCTCCCTAACTCCGCACGCCAACTCCCCTCCCCAACTCACCTTCCCAACTCCCTCCCACTCACCTGCATAACTCCCCTCCCCCACTCCCCACCTCCACAACTCCACTCACTAACTCCCTCCCACTCACCTCCCCCACTCCCCTCCCTAACTCCCATCCCTCACTCCCCTCCCCCACATCTCCCCAACTCCCCCCAACAACTTCCTCCTACTCACCTCCCCCACTCCCCTCCCTAACTCCCCTCCCCAACTCCCCTTACCCACTCACCTGCCCAACTCCCTCCCACTCACCTCCCCCACTCCCCTATCCCACTCCAATCCACCGCTCACCCCCACTCTCCACCCCCACTCCCCTACCCCACTGCACTCCCCAGCTCCCATTTCCCACTCCCCGCCCCAACTCCCCTACCCCACTCCCCTCCCGCACTCCCCTATATCACACCCCTCCCCCACTCCACTACCCCACTCCCCTCACCAGATCCCTTCCCCCACTCCCCTCTGTCATTCTCCTCCCCCCTCCCCTACACCACTCCCATTTCCCACTCGCCTCCCAAACTTCAATACTCCACTCCGCTCCCCAAACACACGCCCCCATTCCCCTACCCAAATCCCCTCCCCAGCACCCCTTACCCACTCCCCTCCCCCACTCCCCTACCCCAACTCCCCTCCCCCATTCACCTTCCCAACTGCCTCCCACTCACCTCCACAACTCCACTCACTAACTCCCTCCCACTCACCTCCCCCACTCCCCTCCCTATCTCCCCTCCCTCACTCCCCTACCCCTCTCAGATCACCAACTTCCCTCCCCCATTCCCCTCCCCCACTCATCTCCCCAACTCTCCCCACCAACTCCCTCCCACTCACCTCCCCCACTCCTCTCCCTAACTCCCCTCCCTCACACCCCTCCCCAACTCCCCTCACTCACTCCCCTGCCCAACTCCCTCCCACTCATGGTACCCACTCCCCTATCCCACTCCCCTCCCCCGCTCACCCCCATTCTCCACCCCCACTCCCCACCCAACTGCGCTCCCCAGCTCCCCTTGCCCACTCCCCGCCCCAACTCCCCTACCCCACTCCCCTCCCCCACCCGCATATATCACACCCCTCCCCCACTCCCCGACACCACTCCCATCCCCCACTCGCCTCCCAAACTTCCCTACTCCACTCCGCTCCCCAAACACCCTCCCCCATTCCCCTACCCAAATCCCATCCCCAGCTCCCCTTACCCACTCCACTCCCCCACACCCCAACCCCACTCACATCCCTAACTCCGCAAGCCCACACCCCTCCACTACTCACCTCCCCAACTCCCCTCACCAACTCCCTCCCACTCACCTCCTTAACTCCCCTCCCTAACTCTCCTCCCCCACTCCCCTCCCCCTCACCTCCCCAACTCCCCTCACTAACTCCCTCCCACTCACCTCCCCCACTCCCCTCCCTAACTCCCCTCCCTCACCCCACTCCCCTCCCTAACTCCCCTCCCTCACTCCCCCACCCCACTTACCTCCCCAATCCCCCTCACCAACTCCCTCCCCCTCACCTCACCAACTCCCCTCACTAACTCCCTCTCACTCACCTCCCCCACTCCCCTCCTCTCCACTCCTCTCCACTCCCCTCCCACACTCGCCTCCCAAACTGCCCTCCTCCATTCCGCTCCCCAACCCCACTCCCCTACCCCACCCACCTCCCTAACTCCGCACCCCCACTCCCCTCCCCCACTCAACTCCCCAACTCCCCTCACTAACTCCCTCCCACTCACCTCCCTAACTCCCCTCCCTAACTCCCCTCCCCCACTCCCCTCCCCCCTCACCTCCCCAACTCCCCTCACTAACTCCCTCCCACTCAACTCCCCACTCCCCTCCCTAACTCCCCTCCCTCACACCCCAACCCCACTCACTTCCCCAACTTCCCTCCCCCACTCATCTCCCCAAATCCCCCCACCAACTTCCTCCCACTCACCTCCCCCACTCCCCAATACCACTCCCCTCCCCCGCTCACTCCCACTCTCCACCCCCACTCCTCTACCCCACTGCGCTCCCCAGCTCCCCTTGCCCACTCCCCGCCCCAACTCCCCTACCCCACTCCCCTCCCCCACCCCCCTATATCACTCCCCTCCCCCACTCAGCTCCCCCACTCGCCTCCCAAACTTCCCTACTCCACTCCGCTCCCCCACCCCGTTCTCCAATACCCCTCCCCTTCCCCTATCCCACTCCTCTCCCCCAAACCCCTACTCCACACTCCTCCCCCATTCCCCTCCCCAAACTCTCCCCTCCACTCCACTCCCCCATGCCCCTCCCCCACTCCCCAACCCCACTCACCTCCCCTCTGCCCTCCCCCAAATCCCTCCCCCACTCCCCTCCCGCACTCACCTCCCCCTCTCCCCTCCACACACCCACTCCCTTCCTCCACACTCCACTCCCACTCCCCTACCCCACTCCCCTTCACACACCCAATCCCCTGCACCACTCCCCACACCCACTCCCCTACCCCAGTCCTCTCTCCTTCTCTCCTCCCACAATCTCCTCCCCCACTTCCCTCCACCACTCCCACTCTCTACCCCTCTCCTCTCCCCCTCATCTCTCCTCCCCACTCCCCTTCCCAATCCCCTCCCCCACTCCCCTCCTCTCCACTCCTCTCCACTCCCCTCCCCCACTTGCCTCCCAAACTTCCCTCCTCCATTCCGCTCCCCAACCCCCCTCCCCATTCCCCTACCCCACTCCCCTCCCCAACTCCCCTCCCCAACCCCCCTCCACCACTACCCGACATCACACCCCTCCCCCACTCCCCTCCTCTCCACTCCTCTCCACTCCCCTCCCCCACTCGCCTCATAAACTTCCCTCCTCCATTCCGCTCCCCAACCCCCCTCCCCATTCCCCTACCCCACTCCCCTCCCCAACTCCCCTCCCCAACCCCCTCCCCCACTCCCCAACCCCACTCCCGTCCCCAAATCTCCTCCTCCACTCCCCTCCCCTACTCCCCATACCCACACCCCTCCCCCACCCCCTACCCCACTCCATTTCCACTCCCCTTCCCTCTCCCCTTCCAACTCCCCTCCCCCACTCTCCTTCCCACTCCCCTCCCCCACTCCCCTTCCACTCCCCACCCGCACTCCCCTCCCCCACTCCCCTCCCCACATCCCCTCCCCCACTCCCCTCCTCCACACCATTTCCACTCCCCTCCCCCAGATTCCTTCTACGCCCCTCACCCACACCCCACCCACTCCCCTTCCAACTCCCCCCACCAACTCCCTCCCACTCACCTCCCCCACTCCCCTCCCTAACTCCCCTCCCCCACTCCCCTCCCCACATCCCCTCCCCCACTCCCCTCCTCCACACCATTTCCACTCCCCTCCCCCAGATTCCTTCTACGCCCTTCCCCCACACACCACCCACTCCCCTTCCAAATCCCCCCACCAACTCCCTCCCACTCACCTCCCCCACTCCCCTCCCTAACTCCCATCCCCCACTCCCCTCCCCAACTTCCCACACCCATTCCCCTGCCCAACTCCCTCCCACACACATCCCCCACTCCCCTATCCCTCTCCTCTCCCCCGCTCACCCCCACTCTCCACCCCCACATCCCTACCGCACTCCCCTCCCCAAACTCACTCCCCGACTCCCCTACACCACTGCGCTCCCCAGCTCCCCTTGCCCACTCCCCGCCCCAATTCCCCTACTCCACACCCCTCCACCACTCCCCTAAATCACTCCCCTCCCCCACTCCCCTCCCAAACGTCCTTACTCCACTCCGCTCCCCAACCCCCCTCCCCAATTCCCCTACCCCACTCCCCTCCACCACTCCCCTACTCCACGCTCCTCCCCCACTCCCCTCCCCCACTCCCCTTCCCAATCCCCTCCCCAACTCCACGACCCCACTCTCCGCCTCTGCACTCCTCTCCTCTCCACTACTCCACTCCCCGCCCCCACTGCCCTTCCACTCCCCTCCCCCACTACCCTTTCCCACTCCCCTTCCACTCTGCTGTCCCACTCCCCTCACCCACTCTCCTTTCCACTTCGCTCCCCCAGTCCCCTCCCCACGCCCCTCCCACACTCCCCTCCCCCACTCCCCCACTCCCCCACTCCCGCTCCTCCACTCCCATTCCCCCCTTCCACTCCCTCCCCACTCCGCTTCCACTCCCCTCCCCCACTACCCTTTCCCACTCCCCTTCCACTCTGCTGTCCCACTCCCCTCACCCACTCTCCTTTCCACTTCGCTCCCCCAGTCCCCTCCCCACGCCCCTCCCACACTCCCCTCCCCCACTCCCCCACTCCCCCACTCCCCTCCACCACCCCACTCCCCCACACCCCCTCCCCCACTCCCCCTCCTCCACTCCCATTCCCCCCTTCCACTCCCTCCCCACTCCGCTTCCACTCCCCTCCCCCACTACCCTTTCCCACTCCCTTTCCACTCCCCTATCCCACTCCCTTTCCACTCCCCTGTCCCACTCCCCTCACACACTCACCGTCCCCCACATCCCTCCTCCACTCCGCTCACCTTCAACCCTCCCACACTCCCATCAAACACTTCCCTCCACCACTCCCACTCTCTACCCCTCTCCTCCTTCCGCTCCCCTCCACCTTCCCCTCCCCTCCCCCACTCCCCTCCCCCACTCCCCTTCCACTCCCCTCCCCCACTCCCCTCCCCCACTCCCCTTCCACTCCACTCCCCCACTCCCCTCCCCCACTCCCCTCCCCCACTCCCCTTCCACTCCACTCCCCCACTCCCCTTCCACTCCACTCCCCCACTCCACTTCCACTCCCCTCCCCCACTCCCCTCCCCCACTCCCCTTCCACTCCACTCCCCCACTCCCCTTCCACTCCCCTCCCCACTCCTCTTCCACTCCCCTCCCCCACTACCCTATCCCACTCCCTTTCCACTCCCCTGTCCCACTCCACTCAGCCACTCACCCTCAGCCACTCACCGTCCCCCACATCCCTCCTCCACTCCGCTCCCCTTCAACCCTCCCACACTCCCTTCACACACTTCCCTCTGCCACTCCCACTCGCTACCCCTCTCCTCCCTCCGCTCCCCTCCACCTTCCGCTTACCACGCCCCTCTCCCACAGCCTCCCCATTCCCATCCTCTCCCCTCAACACTCCCCTTGCCATTCCCCTCTCTCACAGCCTCCTCTCCCCACCTCTTCCCTCCCCCACTATCCTTCCCACTCCAATCTCCCACAGCCTACCCGACTCCCCTCCTCTCCCCTCCACCACTCCTCTTCCCACTCTCCTCTCCCATCCCCTCCGCCCTACTCCCCTCCTCTCCCCTCCTCCCCTACTCTACCCTCCTCCCCTCCTCCACTCCCATTCCCACTCCCCTCTCCCACAGCCACCCCTACTCCCCTCCTCTACCCTCCTCCCCCCTCCTCCCCTACTCTACCCTCCTACCCTCCTCTCCCCTACTCCACTCCCCTTCCCACTCCCCTCTCCCACTGCCACCCCTACTCCCGTCCTCTCCCCTCCCCCACTCCCCTTCCCAATCAATTCCCCCCCTCCCCACCCGCACACCCCTCCCCCAGACCCCTCCCCCAATCACCTTCCCAACCCCTCCCCCACCCCCTTCCCACTCCGATCCCCCACTTCCCTCCCCCTCTCCCCTCTCCCAATCCCCTCCTGCATACCCCTCCACCACTCCCCTCCCGAACAACCCGCCCCCACTCCCCTCCCCCAATCACCTTCCCAGCCCCTCCCCCACCCCTTCCCCACTCCCCTCCCCCACCCCCTTCCCCACTCCCCTCCCCCACAAACCTTCCCAACCTCTCCAACACCCCCTTCCCACTCCCCTCCCCCACTCCCCTCCCCCACTCACCTTCCCAACCCCGCCTCCACCCACTTCCCACACCCGTCCGCCACCCATCTCCCACTCCCACTCCCCTACCCCTGCCACTTCCCCACTCCCCTCCCTCACTCCCTCACTCCCCTCTCCCACTCTCCTTAACGCTCACCTACCCCCTCCCATGGCAATCCCCTCACCCTCACCCTTCCCCTTCCCCCCTCCCCTCCTCCTCTCCCCGACCTCCTCCCCTCCCACTAACCCTCCCACTCCCCCTCCCACTCGCCTCCCACTCCCCCTCCCAGCCGCCTCCCACTGCACTCCCCCACTCCCCTCCCACTCCATTCCCCCACTCCACTCCCACTCCACTCCCCCACTGCCCTCCCCCACTCCCATCCCGTCAGTATTAAACAATCAGGGGAACACACTCTCCTCACTTACACTGTTCACCTGGTAACATGTCCTTTGTGTATTAAACAATCAGGGGAACACACTCTCCTCACTTATACTGCTCACCTGGTAACATGCCCCGTGTGTATGAAACCATCAGGGGAACACACTCTCCTCACTTATACTGTTCACCTGGTAACATGTCCTTTGTGTATTAAACAATCAGGGGAACACACTCTCCTCACTTACACTGTTCACCTGGTAACATGTCCCGTGTGTATGAAACCATCAGGGGAACACACTCTCCTCACTTATACTGTTCACCTGGTAACATGTCCCGTGTATATTAAACCATCAGGGGAACACACTCTCCTCACTTATACTGTTCACCAGGTAACATGTCCCGTCAGTATTAAACAATCAGGGGAACAAACTCTCCTCACTTCTACTTTTCACCTGGTAACATGTCCCGTGTATATTAAACCATCAGGGGAACACACTCTCCTCACTTATACTCTTCACCTGGTAACATGTCCCATCAATATTAAACAATCAGGGGAACACACTCTCCTCACTTACACTGTTCACCTGGTAACATGTCCTTTGTGTATTAAACAATCAGGGGAACACACTCTCCTCACTTACACTGCTCACCTGGTAACATGCCCCGTGTGTATGAAACCATCAGGGGAACACACTCTCCTCACTTATACTGTTCACCTGGTAACATGTCCTTTGTGTATTAAACAATCAGGGGAACACACTCTCCTCACTTACACTGTTCACCTGGTAACATGCCCCGTGTGTATGAAACCATCAGGGGAACACACTCTCCTCACTTATACTGTTCACCTGGTAACATGTCCCGTGTATATTAAACCATCAGGGGAACACACTCTCCTCACTTATACTGTTCACCTGGTAACATGTCCCGTCAGTATTAAACAATCAGGGGAACAAACTCTCCTCACTTCTACTGTTCACCTGGTAACATGTCCCGTGTATATTAAACCATCAGTGGAACACACTCTCCTCACTTATACTGTTCACCTGGTAAAATGTCCCGTGTATATTAAACCATCAGGGGAACACACTCGCCTCACATATACTGTTCACCTAGTGAAATGTCCCACGTGCATTAAAAAATCAGGGGAACACAGTCTCCTCACTTAAACTGTTTGCCTGGTAACATGTCCCGTGTGTATTAAACAATCAGGGGAACACACTCTCCTCACTTATACTGTTCACCTAGTGAAATGTCCCACGTGCATTAAAAAATCAGGGGAACACAGTCTCCTCACTTAAACTGTTTGCCTGGTAACATGTCCCGTGTGTATTAAACAATCAGGGGAACACACTCTCCTCACTTATACTGTTCACCTAGTGAAATGTCCCACGTGCATTAAAAAATCAGGGGAACACACTCTCCTCACTTATACTGTTAACCTGGTAATATGTCCCGTGTCTATTAAAACATTAGGGGAACACACTCTCCTCACTTATACTGTTCATCTGGTCACATGTCCCGTGTGTATTAAATCATCAGGGGAACACCCTCTCCTCACTTATACTGTTCACATGGTAACATGTCCCGTGTGTATTAAAACATCAGGGAAACACACTCTCCTCACTTATACTGTTCATCTGGTAACATGTCTCGTGTATATTAAACCATCAGGGCAACACACTCTCCTCACTTATACTGTTCATCTGGTAACATGTCCCATGTGTATTAAAACATGAGGGGAGCACCCTCTCCTCACTTATACTGTTCACCTGGTAACATGTCCCGTGTGTATTAAAACATCAGGGAAACACACTCTCCTCACTTATACTGTTCATCTGGTAACATGTCCCGTGTGTATTAAAACATGAGGGGAGCACCCTCTCCTGACTTATACTGTTCACCTGGTAACATGTCCCATGTCTATTAAACTATCAGTGGAACACAGTCTCCTCACCTATACTGTTCACCTGGTAACATGTCCCGTGTGTATTAAACAATCTGGGGAACACACTCTCCTCACTTATACTGTTCACCTGGGAACATGTCCCGTGTGTATTAAACAATCAGGGGAACACACTCTCCTCACTTATACTGTTCATCTGGTAACATGCCCCGTGTGTATGAAACCATCAGGGGAACACACTCTATTCACTTATACTGCTCACCTGGTAACATGTCCCGTGTATATTAAACCATCAGGGGAACACACTCTCCTCACTTATACTGTTCACCAGGTAACATGTCCCGTGTGTATTAAACAATCAGGGGAACACACTCTCCTCACTTATACTGTTCACCTGGTAACATGTCCCGTGTGTATTAAACAATCAGGGGAACACACTCTCCTCACTTATACTGTTCATCTGGTAACATGCCCCGTGTGTATGAAACCATCAGGGGAACACACTCTATTCACTTATACTGCTCACATGGTAACATGTCCCGTGTATATTAAACCATCAGGGGAACACACTCTCCTCACTTATACTGTTCACCAGGTAACATGTCCCGTCAGTATTAAACAATCAGGGGAACAAACTCTCCTCACTTCTACTGTTCACCTGGTAAAATGTCCCGTGTATATTAAACCATCAGGGGAACACACTCTCCTCACATATACTGTTCACCTAGTGAAATGTCCCGCGTGCATTAAAAAATCAGGGGAACACAGTCGCCTCACTTAAACTGTTTGCCAGGTAACATGTCCCGTCAGTATTAAACAATCAGGGGAACACACTCTCCTCACTTATACTGTTCACCAGGTAACATGTCCCGTCAGTATTAAACAATCAGGGGAACAAACTCTCCTCACTTCTACTGTTCACCTGGTAACATGTCCCGTGTGTATTAAACCATCAGGGGAACACACTCTCCTCACTTATACTGCTCACCAGGTAACATGTCCCGTCAGTATTAAACAATCAGGGGAACAAACTCTCCTCACTTCTACTGTTCACCTGGTAACATGTCCCGTGTGTATTAAACAATCAGGGGAACAGACTCTCCTCACTTATACTGTTCACCTGGTAACATGTCCCGTGTGTATTAAAACATCAGGGAAACACACTCTCCTCACTTATAGTGTTCATCTGGTAACATGTCTCGTGTATATTAAACCATCAGGGCAACACACTCTCCTCACTTATACTGTTAACCTGGTAATATGTCCCGTGTCTATTAAAACATTAGGGGAACACACTCTCCTCACTTATACTGTTCATCTGGTCACATGTCCCGTGTGTATTAAATCATCAGGGGAACACCCTCTCCTCACTTATACTGTTCACCTGGTAACATGTCCCGTGTGTATTAAAACATCAGGGAAACACACTCTCCTCACTTATAGTGTTCATCTGGTAACATGTCTCGTGTATATTAAACCATCAGGGCAACACACTCTCCTCACTTATACTGTTCACCTGGTAACATGTCCCGTGTGTATTAAACAATCTGGGGAACACACTCTCCTCACTTATACTGTTCACCTGGCAACATGTCCCGTGTATATTAAACTATCAGGGGAACTCACTCTGCTCACTTATACTGTTCACCTGGTAACATGTCCCGTGTGTATTAAACAAACAGTTGAACACACTCTCCTCACTTATACGGTTCACCTGGTAACATGTCCCGTGTATATTAAACAATCAGGGGAACACACTCTCCTCACTTATACTGTTCACCTGGTAACATGTCCCGTGTGTATTAAACAAACAGTTGAACACACTCTCCTCACTTATACGGTTCACCTGGTAACATGTCCCGTGTATATTAAACAATCAGGGGAACACGCTCGCCTCACTTATACTGTTCACCTGGTAACATGTCCCGTGTGTATTAAACAATCTGGGGAACACACTCTCCTCACTTATACTGTTCACCTGGTAACATGTCTCGTGTATATTAAACCATCAGGGGAACACACTCTGCTCACTTATACTGTTCACCTGGTAACATGTCCCGTGTATATTAAACAATCTGGGGAACACGCTCGCCTCACTTATACTGTTCACCTGGTAACATGTCCCGTGTCTATTAAACTATCAGTGGAACACAGTCTCCTCACCTATACTGTTCACCTGGTAACATGTCCCGTGTGTATTAAACAATCTGGGGAACACACTCTCCTCACTTATACTGTTCACCTGGTAACATGTCCCGTGTGTATTAAACCATCAGGGGAACACACTCAGCTCACTTATCCTGTTCACCTGGTAACATGTCCCGTGTGTATTAAACAATCTGGGGAACACACTCTCCTCACTTATACTGTTCACCTGGTAACATGTCTCGTGTATATTAAACCATCAGGGGAACACACTCTGCTCACTTATACTGTTCACCTGGTAACATGTCCCGTGTGTATTAAACAAACAGGGGAACACACTCTCCTCACTTATACGGTTCACCTGGTAACATGTCCCGTGTATATTAAACAATCTGGGGAACACGCTCGCCTCACTTATACTGTTCACCTGGTAACATGTCCCGTGTGTATTAAAACATCAGCGAAACACACTCTCTTCACTTAAACTGTTCACCTGGTAACATGTCCCGTGTGTATTAAAACATCAGCGAAACACACTCTCCTCACTTATACTGTTCACCTGGTAACATGTCCCGTGTATATTAAACAATCAGAGGAACACACTCTCCTCACTTATACTGCTCACCAGGGAACATGTCCTGTGTATATTAAACAATCTGGGGAACACACTCGCCTCACTTATACTCTTCTGCTGGTAACATGTCCCGTGTGTATTAAAACATCAGCGAAACATACTCTCCTCACTTAAACTGTTCACCTGGTAACATGTCCCGTGTATATTAAACCCTCAGGGGAACACACTCTCCTCACTTATACTGTTCACCTGGTAACATGTCCCGTGTGTATTAAACAATCAGGGGAACACACTCTCCTCACTCATACTGTTCACCTGGTAACATGTCTCGTGTATATTAAACCATCAGGGGAACACACTCTCCTCACTTACACTGTTCACCAGGTAACATGTCCCGTGTGTATTAAAACATCAGCGAAGCACACTCTCCTCACGTAAACTGTTCACCTGGTAACATGTCCCGTGTATATTAAACAATCAGAGGAACACACTCTCCTCACTTATACTGTTCACCTGGTAACATGTCTCGTGTATATTAAACCATCAGGGGAACACACTCTCCCCACTTACACTGTTCACCAGGTAACATGTCCCGTGTGTATTAAAACATCAGCGAAACACACTCTCCTCACTTAAACTGTTCACCTGGTAACATGTCCCGTGTATATTAAACAATCAGAGGAACACACTCTCTTCACTTATACTGCTCACCTGGGAACATGTCCTTTGTAT
This sequence comes from Heterodontus francisci, assembly GCF_036365525.1. Classification (NCBI taxonomy): domain Eukaryota; kingdom Metazoa; phylum Chordata; class Chondrichthyes; order Heterodontiformes; family Heterodontidae; genus Heterodontus; species Heterodontus francisci. Next base: position 171,091 of record NW_027141326.1, read on the forward strand.
ATTAAACCATCAGGGGAACACACTCTCCTCACTTATACTGTTCACCTGTTAACTTGTCCCGTGTCTATTAAAACATTAGGGGAACACACTCTCCTCACTTATACTGTTCATCTGGTAACATGTCCCGTGTGCATTAAAACATGAGGGGAACACCCTCTCCTCACTTATACTGTTCACCTGGTAACATGTCCCGTGTGTATTAAACAATCTGGGGAACACACTCTCCTCACTTATACTGTTCACCTGGTAACATGTCCCGTGTGTATTAAAACATCAGGGGAACACACTCAGCTCACTTATACTGTTCACCTGGTAACATGTCCCGTGTGTATTAAACAATCTGGGGAACACACTCTCCTCACTTATACTGTTCACCTGGTAACATGTCCCGTGTGTATTAAACAAACAGGGGAACACACTCTCCTCACTTATACGGTTCACCTGGTAACATGTCCCGTGTATATTAAACTATCAGTGGAACACAGTCTCCTCACTTATACTGTTCACCTGGCAACATGTCCCGTGTGTATTAAAACATCAGGGGAACACACTCAGCTCACTTATACTGTTCACCTGGTAACATGTCCCGTGTGTATTAAACAATCTGGGGAACACACTCTCCTCACTTATACTGTTCACCTGGTAACATGTCCCGTGTGTATTAAACAAACAGGGGAACACACTCTCCTCACTTATACGGTTCACCTGGTAACATGTCCCGTGTATATTAAACAATCTGGGGAACACACTCGCCTCACTTATACTGTTCACCTGGTAACATGTCCCGTGTGTATTAAAACATCAGCGAAACACACTCTCCTCACTTATACTGTTCACCTGGTAACATGTCCTGAGTATATTAAACCATCAGGGGATCACACTCTCCTCACTTATACTGTTCACCTGGTAACATGTCCCGTGTGTATTAAACCATCAGGGGAACACACTCTCCTCACTTACACTGTTCACCTGGTAACATGTCCCGTGTATATTAAACAATCTGGGGAACACACTCGCCTCACTTATACTGTTCACCTGGTAACATGTCCCGTGTGTATTAAAACATCAGCGAAACACACTCTCCTCACTTATACTGTTCACCTGGTAACATGTCCTGAGTATATTAAACCATCAGGGGATCACACTCTCCTCACTTATACTGTTCACCTGGTAACATGTCCCGTGTGTATTAAAACATCAGCGAAACACACTCTCCTCACTTATACTGTTCACCTGGTAACATGTCCTGAGTATATTAAACCATCAGGGGATCACACTCTCCTCACTTATACTGTTCACCTGGTAACATGTCCCGTGCTTATTAAACAATCAGGGGAACACACTCTCCTCACTAATGCTGCTCACCTGGCAACATGTCCCGTGTGTATTAAACAATCTGGGGAACACACTCTCCTCACTTAAACTGTTCACCTGGTAACATGTCCCGTGTATATTAAACAATCTGGGGAACACACTCTCCTCACTTATACTGTTCACCTGGCAACATGTCCCGTGTGTATTAAACAATCAGGGGAACACACTCGCCTCACTTATACTGTTCACCTGGTAACATGTCCCGTGTGTATTAAAACATCAGCGAAACACACTCTCCTCAATTATACTGTTCACCTGGCAACATGTCCCTTGTGTATTAAACAATCAGGGGAACACACTCTCCTCACTTATACTGTTCACCTGGGAAGATGTCCCGTGTATATTAAACCATCAGTGGAACACAGTCTCCTCACTTATACTGTTCACCTGGTAACATGTCCTGTGTATATTAAACAATCAGGGGAACACACTCTCCTCACTTATACTCTTCACCTGGTAACATGTCCCGTGTGTATTAAACCATCAGGGGAACACAATCTCCTCACTTATACTGTTCACCTGGTAACATGTCCCGTGTGTATTAAACCATCAGGGGAACACAATCTCCTCACTTATACTGTTCAACTGGTAACATGTCCCGTGTGTATTAAACCATCAGGGGAACACACTCTCCTCACTTATACTGTTCACCTGGTAACATGTCCAGTGTGTATTAAGCAATCAGGGGAACATACTCTCCTCACTTATACTTTTCACCTGGTAACATGTCCAGTGTGTATTAAACAATCAGGGGAACACACTCTCCTCACTTATACTTTTCACCTGGTAACATGTCCCGCGTATATTAAACAATCAGGGGAACACACTCTCCTCGCCTTCCTGTTCACCTGGTAACATGTCCCGTGTATATTAAACCATCAGGGGAACACACTCTCCTCACTCATACTGTTCACCTGGTAACATGTCCCGTGTGTCTTAAACCATCAGGGGAACACACTCTGCTCACTTATACTGTTCACCTGGTAAGATGTCCCGTGTATATTAAACCATCAAAGGAACACAGTCTCCTCACCTGTACTGTTTACCTGGTAACATGACCCGTGTGTATTAAACAATCAGGGGAACACACTCTCCTCAATTATACTGTTCACCTGGTAACATGTCCCTTGTGTATTAAACAATCAGGGGAAAACACTCTCCTCACTTATACTGTTCACCTGGTAACATGTCCCTTGTGTATTAAACAATCAGGGGAACACACTCTGCTCACTTATACTGTTCACCTGGTATCATGTCGTGTGTATATTAAACCATCAGGGGAATACAGTCTCCTCACTTATACTGTTCACCTGGTAACATGTCCCTTGTGTATTAAACAATCAGGGGAACACACTCTCCTCACTTATACTGTTCACCTGGTAACATGTCCCGTGTGTATTAAACAATCTGGGGAACACACTCTCCTCACTTATACTGTTCACCTGGGAACATGTCTCGTGTATATTAAACCATCAGGGGAACACACTCTGCTCACTTATACTGTTCACCTGGTAACATGTCCCGTGTGTATTAAACAATCAGGGGAACACACTCTCCTCACTTATACTGTTCACCTGGTAACATGCCCCGTGTGTATGAAACCATCAGGGGAACTCACTCTATTCACTTATACTGCTCACCTGGTAACATGTCCCGTGTATATTAAACCATCAGGGGAACACACTCTCCTCACTTATACTGTTCACCAGGTAACATGTCCCGTCAGTATTAAACAATCAGGGGAACAAACTCTCCTCACTTCTACTGTTCACCTGGTAAAATGTCCCGTGTATATTAAACCATCAGGGGAACACACTCTCCTCACATATACTGTTCACCTAGTGAAATGTCCCGCGTGCATTAAAAAATCAGGGGAACACAGTCGCCTCACTTAAACTGTTTGCCAGGTAACATGTCCCGTGTGTATTAAACAATCAGGGGAACAGACTCTCCTCACTTATACTGTTCATCTGGTAACATGTCCTGTGTGTATTAAATCATCAGGGGAACACCCTCTCCTCACTTATACTGTTCACCTGATAACATGTCCCATGTGTATTAAAACATCAGGGGAACACACTCTCCTCACTTATAGTGTTCATCTGGTAACATGTCTCGTGTATATTAAACCATCAGGGCAACACACTCTCCTCACTTATACTGTTAACCTGGTAATATGTCCCGTGTCTATTAAAACATTAGGGGAACACACTCTCCTCACTTATACTGTTCATCTGGTCACATGTCCCGTGTGTATTAAATCATCAGGGGAACACCCTCTCCTCACTTATACTGTTCACCTGGTAACATGTCCCGTGTGTATTAAAACATCAGGGAAACACACTCTCCTCACTTATAGTGTTCATCTGGTAACATGTCTCGTGTATATTAAACCATCAGGGCAACACACTCTCCTCACTTATACTGTTCACCTGGTAACATGTCCCGTGTGTATTAAAACATGAGGGGAGCACCCTCTCCTCACTTATACTGTTCACCTGGTAACATGTCCCGTGTCTATTAAACTGTCAGTGGAACACAGTCTCCTCACCTATACTGTTCACCTGGTAACATGTCCCGTGTGTATTAAACAATCTGGGGAACACACTCTCCTCACTTATACTGTTCACCTGGCAACATGTCCCGTGTATATTAAACTATCAGGGGAACTCACTCTGCTCACTTATACTGTTCACCTGGTAACATGTCCCGTGTGTATTAAACAATCTGGGGAACACACTCTCCTCACTTATACTGTTCACCTGGTAACATGTCTCGTGTATATTAAACCATCAGGGGAACACACTCTGCTCACTTATACTGTTCACCTGGTAACATGTCCCGTGTGTATTAAACAAACAGGGGAACACACTCTCCTCACTTATACGGTTCACCTGGTAACATGTCCCGTGTATATTAAACAATCTGGGGAACACGCTCGCCTCACTTATACTGTTCACCTGGTAACATGTCCCGTGTGTATTAAAACATCAGGGGAACACACTCAGCTCACTTATCCTGTTCACCTGGTAACATGTCCCGTGTGTATTAAACAATCTGGGGAACACACTCTCCTCACTTATACTGTTCACCTGGTAACATGTCTCGTGTATATTAAACCATCAGGGGAACACACTCTGCTCACTTATACTGTTCACCTGGTAACATGTCCCGTGTGTATTAAACAAACAGGGGAACACACTCTCCTCACTTATACGGTTCACCTGGTAACATGTCCCGTGTATATTAAACAATCTGGGGAACACGCTCGCCTCACTTATACTGTTCACCTGGTAACATGTCCCGTGTGTATTAAAACATCAGCGAAACAGACTCTCTTCACTTAAACTGTTCACCTGGTAACATGTCCCGTGTGTATTAAAACATCAGCGAAACACACTCTCCTCACTTATACTGTTCACCTGGTAACATGTCCCGTGTATATTAAACAATCAGAGGAACACACTCTCCTCACTTATACTGCTCACCAGGGAACATGTCCTGTGTATATTAAACAATCTGGGGAACACACTCGCCTCACTTATACTCTTCTGCTGGTAACATGTCCCGTGTGTATTAAAACATCAGCGAAACATACTCTCCTCACTTAAACTGTTCACCTGGTAACATGTCCCGTGTATATTAAACCCTCAGGGGAACACACTCTCCTCACTTATACTGTTCACCTGGTAACATGTCCCGTGTGTATTAAACAATCAGGGGAACACACTCTCCTCACTCATACTGTTCACCTGGTAACATGTCTCGTGTATATTAAACCATCAGGGGAACACACTCTCCTCACTTACACTGTTCACCAGGTAACTTGTCCCGTGTGTATTAAAACATCAGCGAAGCACACTCTCCTCACTTAAACTGTTCACCTGGTAACATGTCCCGTGTATATTAAACAATCAGAGGAACACACTCTCCTCACTTATACTGTTCACCTGGTAACATGTCTCGTGTATATTAAACCATCAGGGGAACACACTCTCCCCACTTACACTGTTCACCAGGTAACATGTCCCGTGTGTATTAAAACATCAGCGAAACACACTCTCCTCACTTAAACTGTTCACCTGGTAACATGTCCCGTGTATATTAAACAATCAGAGGAACACACTCTCTTCACTTATACTGCTCACCTGGGAACATGTCCCGTGTATATTAAACAATCAGGGGAACACACTCTCCTCACTTATACTGTTCACCTGTTAACTTGTCCCGTGTCTATTAAAACATTAGGGGAACACACTCTCCTCACTTATACTGTTCATCTGGTAACATGTCCCGTGTGCATTAAAACATGAGGGGAACACCCTCTCCTCACTTATACTGTTCACCTGGTAACATGTACCGTGTATATTAAACCATCAGGGGAACACACTCTCCTCACTTATACTGTTCACCTGGTAACATGTCCTGTGTGTATTAAACAATCAAGGGAACACACTCATCTCACTTATACTCTTCACCTGGTAACATGTCCCGTGTGTATTAAACCATCAGGGGAACACACTCTCCTCACTTATCCTGTTCACCTGGTAACATGTCCTGTGTGTATTAAATAATCAGGGGAACACACTCTCCTCACTTATACTCTTCACCTGGTAACATGTCCCGTGTGTATTAAACCATCAGGGGAACACACTCTCCTCACTTATACTGTTCACCTGGTAACATGTCCCTTGTGTATTAAACAATCAGGGGAACACACTCTGCTCACTTATACTGTTCACCTGGTAACATGTCCTGTGTGTATTAAACAATCAAGGGAACACACTCTCCTCACTTATACTCTTCACCTGGTAACATGTCCTGTGTGTATTAAACCATCTGGGGAACACAGTCTCCTCACTTATCCTGTTCACCTGGTGAAATGTCCCGTGTGTATTAAACCATCAGGGGAAAACACTCTCCTCACTTATACTGTTCACCTGGTAACATGTCCCGTGTATATTAAACCTTCAGGGGAACACACTCGCCTCACTTTTTTCTGTTCACCTGGTAACATGTCCCGTGTGTATTAAACCATCACGGGAACACACTCTCCTCACTTAAACTGTTCACCTGGTAACATGTCCCGTGTGTATTAAACAATCAGGGGAACACACTCTCCTCACTTACACTGTTCACCTGGTAACACGTCTCGTGTATATTAAACCATCAGGGGAACACACTCTCCTCACTTATACTGTTCACCTGGGAACTTGTCCCGTGTCTATTAAAACATTAGGGGAACACACTCTCCTCACTTATGCTGTTCATCTGGTAACATGTCCCGTGTGTATTAAAACATCAGGGGAACACACTCTCCTCACTTATACTGTTCACCTGGTAACATATCCCGTGTGTATTAAAACATCAGGGGAACACCCTCTCCTCACTTATACTATTCACCTGGTAACATGTCTCGTGTATATTAAACCATCAGGGGCACACACTCTCCTCACTTATACTGTTCACCTGGTAACATGTCCCTTGTGTATTAAACAATCAGGGGAAAACACTCTCCTCACTTATACTGTTCACCTGGTAACATGTCCTGTGTGTATTAAACAATCAGGGGCACACACTCGCCTCACTTATACTGTTCACCTGGTAACATGTCCCTTGTGTATTAAACAATCAGGGGCACACACTCTCCTCACTTATACTGTTCACCTGGTAACATGTCCCTTGTGTATTAAACAATCAGGGGAAAACAGTCTCCTCACTTATACTGTTCACCTGGTAACATGTCCTGTGTGTATTAAACAATGAGGGGAACACACTCTCCTCACTTATACTCTTCACCTGGTAACATGTCCCGTGTGTATTAAACCATCAGGGGAACACACTCTCCTCACTTGTACTGTTCACCTGGTAACATGTCCTGTGTGTATTAAACAATGAGGGGAACACACTCTCCTCACTTATACTCTTCACCTGGTAACATGTCCCGTTTATATTAAACCATCAGGGGAACACACTCTCCTCACTTATACTGTTCTCTTGGTGACATGTCCCTTGTGTATTAAACAATCAGGGGAACACACTCTCCTCACTTATACTGTTCACCTGCTAACATGTCCCTTGTGTATTAAACAATCAGGGGAACACACTCTCCTCACTTATACTGTTCACCTGGTAACATGTCCTGTGTGTATTAAACAATGAGGGGAACACACTCTCCTCACTTATACTCTTCACCTGGTAACATGTCCCGTGTGTATTAAACCATCAGGGGGACACACTCTCCTCACTTATACTGTTCATCTGGTAACATGTCCCGTGTATATTAAACCATCAGGGGAACACACTCTCCTCACTTATACTGTTCACCTGGTAACATGTCCCGTTTATATTAAACCATCAGGGGAACACACTCTCCTCACTTATACTGTTCACCTGGTAACATGTCCCGTGTATATTAAACTATCAGGGGAACACACTCTCCTCACTTATACTGTTCACCTGGTAACATGTCCCTTGTGTATTAAACAATCAGGGGAACACACTCTGCTCACTTATACTGTTCACCTGGTAACATGTCCCGTGTATATTAAACCATCAGTGGAACACTGTCTCCTCACTTATCCTGTTCAACTGGTAACATGTCCTGTGTGTATTAAACAATCAAGGGAACACACTCACCTCACTTATACTCTTCACCTGGTAACATGTCCGGTGTGTATTAAACCATCAGGGGAACACACTCTCCTCACTTATACTGTTCACATGGTAACACGTCTCGTGTATATTAAACCATCAGGGGAACAGACTCTCCTCACTTATACTGTTCACCTGGTAACATGTCCCTTGTGTATTAAACAATCAGGGGAAAACACTCTCCTCACTTATACTGTTCACCTTGTAACATGTCCCTTGTGTATTAAACAATCAGGGGAACACACTCTGCTCACTTATACAGTTCACCTGGTAACATGTCCCTTGTGTATTAAACAATCAGGGGAAAACACTCTCCTCACTTATACTGTTCACCTGGTAACATGTCCCTTGTGTATTAAACAATCAGGGGAACACACTCTCCTCACTTATACTGTTCACCTGGTAACATGTCCCTTGTGTATTAAACAATCAGGGGAACACACTCTCCTCACTTATACTGTTCACCTGGTAACATGTCCCGTGTCTATTAAAACATTAGGGGAACACTCTCTCCTCACATATACTGTTCTCCTGGTAACTTGTCCCGTGTCTATTAAAACATTAGGGGAAAACACTCTCCTCACTTATACTGTTCACCTGGTAACATGTCCCTTGCGTATTAAACAATCAGGGGAACACACTCTCCTCACATATACTGTTCTCCTGGTGACATGTCCCTTGTGTATTAAGCAATCAGGGGAACACACTCTCCTCACTTATACTGTTCACCTGGTAACATGTCCCTTGTGTATTAAACAATCAGGGGAACACACTCTCCTCACTTATACTGTTCACCTGGTAACTTGTCCCGTGTCTATTAAAACATTAGGGGAAAACACTCTCCTCACTTATACTGTTCACCTGGTAACATGTCCCTTGCGTATTAAACAATCAGGGGAACACACTCTCCTCACATATACTGTTCACCTGGTAACATGTCCCTTGTGTATTAAGCAATCAGGGGAACACACTCTCCTCACTTATACTGTTCACCTGGTAACATGTCCCTTGTGTATTAAACAATCAGGGGAAAACACTCTCCTCACTTATACTGTTCACCTGGTAACATGTCCCTTGTGTATTAAACATTCAGGGGAACACACTCTGCTCACTTATCCTGTTCACCTGGGAAGATGTCCCGCGTATATTAAACCATCAGGGGAACGCAGTCTCCTCACCTTTACTGTTTACCTTGTAACATGTCCTGTGTATATTAAACAATCTAGGGAACACATTCTCCTCACATATACTGTTCAACTGGTAACATGTCCCTTGTGTATTAAACAATCAGGGGAACACTCTCTCCTCACTTATGCTGTTCACCTGGTAACATGTCCCGTTTATATTAAACCATCAGGGGAACACACTCGCCTCACTTATACTGTTCACCTGGTAACATGTCCCGTGTGTATTAAACCATCACGGGAACACACTCTCCTCCCTTATACTGTTCACCTGGTAACATGTCCTGTGTATATTAAACAATCAGGGGAACACATTCTCCTCACATATACTGTTCAACTGGTAACATGTCCCGGGTGTATTAAACCATCAGGGGAACACATTCTCCTCACTTATACTGTTCACCTGGTAACATGTCCAGTGTGTATTAAACAATCAGGGGAACACACTCTCCTCACTTATACTGCTCACCTGGTAACATGTCCCGTGTACATTAAACTATCTGGGGAACACACTCGCCTCACTTAAACTGTTCACCTGGTAACATGTCCCATGTATATTAAACAATCAGGGGAATACACTCTGCTCACTTATACTGTTCACCTGGTTACATGTCCCGTGTATATTAAACAATCAGGGGAACACACTCTGCTCACTTATACTGTTCACCTGGTAACATGTCCCGTGTATATTAAACAATCAGGGGAACACACTCTGCTCACTTATACTGTTCACCTGGTAACATGTACCGTGTGTATTAAAACATCAGCGAAACACTCTCTCCTGACTTATACTGTTCACCTGGTAACATGTCCCTTGTGTATTAAACAATCAGGGGAACACACTCTGCTCACTTATACTGTTCACCTGGGAAGATGTCCCGCGTATATTAAACAATCAGGGGAACACACTCTGCTCACTTATACTGTTCACCTGGTAACATGTCCCGTGTATATTAAACAATCAGGGGAACACACTCTGCTCACTTATACTGTTCACCTGGTAACATGTACCGTGTGTATTAAAACATCAGCGAAACACACTCTCCTGACTTATACTGTTCACCTGGTAACATGTCCCTTGTGTATTAAACAAACAGGGGAACACACTCTCCTCACTTATACAGTTCACCTGGTATCATGTCCTGTGTGTATTAAACAATGAGGGGAACACACTCTCCTCACTTATACTCTTCACCTGGTAACATGTCCCGTGTGTATTAAACCATCAGGGGAACACACTCTCCTCACTTATACAGTTCACCTGGTATCATGTCCTGTGTGTATTAAACAATGAGGGGAACACACTCTCCTCACTTATACTGTTCACCTGGTAACATGTCCCGTTTATGTTAAACCATCAGGGGAACTCACTCGCCTCACTTATACTGTTCACCTGGTAACATGTCCAGTGTGTATTAAACAATCAGGGGAACACACTCTCCTCACTTATACAGTTCACCTGGTATCATGTCCTGTGTGTATTAAACAATGAGGGGAACACACTCTCCTCACTTATACTCTTCACCTGGTAACATGTCCCGTGTGCATTAAACAATCAAGGGAAGACACACTCCTCACTTATACTGTTCACCTGGTAACATGTCCCGTGTGTATTAAACTATCAGGGGAAAACACTCTCCTCACTTATACTGTTCACCTGGTAACATGTCCCGTTTATGTTAAACCATCAGGGGAACTCACTCGCCTCACTTATACTGTTCACCTGGTAACATGTCCAGTGTGTATTAAACAATCAGGGGAACACACTCTCCTCACTTATACTGTTCACCTGGTAACATGTCCTGTGTATATTAAACAATCAGGGGAACACACTCTCCTCACTTATACTGTTCACCTGGTAACATGTCCCGTGTATATTAAACCATCAAAGGAACACAGTCTCCTCACCTGTAAAGTTTACCTGGTAACATGACCCGTGTGTATTAAACAATCTGGGGAACGCACTCTCCTCACTTATACTGTATACCTGGGAATATGTCCCGTGTTTATTAAAACATCAGGGAAACACTCTCTCGTAACTTATACTGTTCACCTGGCAACATGTCCCGTGTGTATTAAACAATCTGGGGAACACACTCTCCTCACTTATACTGTTCACCTGGTAACATGTCCCGTATGTTTTAAACCATCAGTGGAACACGCTCTCCTCACCTGTACTGTTTACCTGGTAACATGACCCGTGTGTATTAAACTATCTGGGGAACACGCTCTCCTCACTTATACTGTTCACCTGGTAAAACGTCCCGTATGTTTTAAACCATCAGGGGAACACGCTCTCCTCACTTATACTGTTCACCTGGTTACATGTCCAGTCTATAAAAAACAATCAGGGGAACACACTCTGCTCACTTATACTGTTCACCTGGTAAGATGTCCCGTGTGTATTAAACAATCTGGGGATCACACTCTCCTCACTAAAACTGTTCACCTGGCAACATGTCCCGTCAGTATTAAACAATCAGGGGAACAAACTCTCCTCACTTATACTGTTCACCTAGTGACATGTCCTGTGTGCATTAAACCATCAGGGGAACACACTCTCCTCACTTACACTGTTCACCTGCTAACATGTTCCGTCAGTATTAAACAATCAGGGGAACACACTCTCCTCACTTATGCTGTTCACCTGGTAACATGTCCCGTGTGCATTAAACAATCAGGGGAACACACTCTCCTCACTTATACTGTTCACCTGGTAACATCTCCCGTGTTTATTAAACCATCAGGGGAACTCACTCTCCTCACTTATACTGTTCGCCTGGTAACATGTCCTGTGTATATTAAAGCATCAGGGGAACACACTCTCCTCACTTACACTGTTCACCTGGTGACATGTCCCGTCTATATTAAACAATCAGGGGAACACACTCTCCTCACTTATACTGTTCACCTGGTTACATGTCCCGTCAGTATTAAACAATCAGGGGAACACACTCTCCTCACTTATACTGTTCGCCTGGTAACATGTCCTGTGTATATTAAACCATCAGGGGAACACACTCTCCTCAATTATACTGTTCACCTGGTGACATGTCCTGTCAGTATTAAACAATCAGGGGAACACACTCTCCTCACTTATACTGTTCGCCTGGTGACATGTCCTGTGTGCATTAAACAATCAGGGGAACTCACTCTCCTCACTTATGCTGTTCGCCTGGTAACATGTCCCTTATGTATTAGACAATCAGGGGAACTCATTCTCCTCACTTATCCTGTTCACCTGGTAACATGTCCCATGTATATTAAACAATCAGGGCAACAAACTCTCCTCACTTCTACTGTTCACCTGGTAACATGTCCCGTGTGTATTAAACCATCAGGGGAACACCCTCTCCTCACTTATGCAGTTCACGTGGTAACATGTCCCGTCAGTATTAAACAATCAGGGGAACACAATCTCCTCACTTACACTGTTCAAATGGTAACATGTCCAGTGTTTATTAAACCATCAAGGGAACACAATCTCCTCACTTATACTGTTTGCCTGGTAACATGTCCTGTGTGTATTAAACCATCAGGGGAACACACTCTCCTCACTTATACTTTTCACCTGGTAACATGTCCCGTCAGTATTAAACAATCAGAGCAACAAACTCTCCTCACTTATACTGTTCACCTGGTAACATGTCCCGTGTATATTAAACCATCAGGGGAACATACTCTCCTCACTTCTGCTGTTCACCTGGGAACATGTCCCGTGTGTATTAAACCATCAGGGGAACACACTCTCCTCACTTATGCTGTTCACGTGGTAACATGTCCCGTGTATATTAAACCATCAGGGGAACATACTCTCCTCACTTCTGCTGTTCACCTGGTAACATGTCCCGTATATATTAAACCATGAGGGGAGCACACTCTCCTCACTTATACTGTTCACCGAGTGACATGTCCTGTGTGCTTTAAACAATCAGGGGAACACACTCTCCTCACTTATACTCTTCACCTGGTGACATGTCCCGCCAGTATTAAACAATCAGGGCAACAAACTCTCCTCACTTATACTGTTCACCTGGTAACATGTCCCGTGTATATTAAACCATCAGGGGAACATACTCTCCTCACTTCTGCTGTTCACCTGGTAACATGTCCCGTGTATATTAAACCATGAGGGGAGCACACTCTCCTCACTTATACTGTTCACCGAGTGACATGTCCCGTCAGTATTAAACAATCAGGGGAACACACTCTCCTCACTTATACTCTTCGCCTGTTGACATGTCCCGTCAGTATTAAACAATCAGGGGAACACACTCTCCTCACTTTTATTGTTCACCTAGTGACATGTCCCGTGTGTATTAAACAATCAGGGGAACACACTCTCCTCAATTATACTGTTCACCTGGTAACATGTCCTGTGTGTATTAAACAATCAGAGGAGCACACTCTCCGCACAACTACAGTTCACCTGGTAACATGTCCCGTGTGTATTAAACAATCAGGGGAACACACTCTCCTCACTTATACTGTTCACCTGGTAACATGTCCCGTGTGTATTAAACAATCAGGGGAACACACTCTCCTCACTTTTCCTGTTCACCTGCTAACATGTTCCGTCAGTATTAAACAATCAGGGGAACACACTCTCCTCACTTATACTGTTCACCTGGTTACATGTCCCGTCAGTATTAAACAATCAGGGGAACACACTCTCCTCTCTTATACTGTTCACCTGGTAACATGTCCCGTGTTTATTAAACCATCAGGGGAACACACTCTCCTCACTTATGCTGTTCGCCTGGTAACATGTCCTGCGTATATTAAAGCATCAGGGGAACACACTCTCCTCACTTATACTGTTCACCTGGTGACATGTCCCGTCTATATTAAACAATCAGGGGAACACTCTCTCCTCACTTATACTGCTCACCTGGTAACATGTCCCGTGTATATTAAACCATCAGGGGAACTCACTCTCCCAACTTATACTGTTCACCTGGTAACATGTCCCGTCAGTATTAAGCAATCAGGGGAACACACTCTCCTCACTTATACTGTTCACCTTGTGACATGTCCCGTCAGTATTAAACAATCAGGGGAACACACTCTCCTCACTTATTCTGTTCTCCTGGTGACATGTCCCGTCAGTATTAAACAATCAGGGGAACACACTCTCCTCACTTATACTGTTCAAAAGGTAACATGTCCCGTGTTTATTAAACCATCAGGGCAACACAATCTCCTCACTTATACTGTTCGCCTGGTAACATGTCCTGTGTATATTAAAGCATCATGGTAACACACTCTCCTCACTTATACTTTTTACCTGGTAACATGTCCCGTCAGTATTAAACAATCAGGGGAACACACTCTCCTCACTTATACTGTTCACCTGGTAACATCTCCCGTGTTTATTAAACCATCATGGGGAACACACTCTCCTCACTTGCACTGTTCGCCTGGTGACATGTCCCGTCTATATTAATTAATCAGGGGAACACTCTCTCCTCACTTATACTGCTCACCTGGTAACATCTCCCGTGTTTATTAAACCATCAGGGGAACACACTCTCCTCAATTGCACTGTTCGCCTGGTGACATGTCCTGTGTGCATTAAACAATCAGGGGAACACACTCTCCTCACTTATACTGTTCACCTTGTGACATGTCCCTTCAGTATTAAACAATCAGGCGAACACACTCTCCTCACTTATACTGTTCACCTTGTGACATGTCCCTTCAGTATTAAACAATCAGGGGAACACACTCTCCTCACTTATTCTGTTCTCCTGGTGACATCTCCCGTCAGTATTAAACAATCAGGGCAACAAAATCTCCTCACTTCTACTGTTCACCTGGTAACATGTCCCGTGTGTATTAAACCATCAGGGGAACACACTCTCCTCACTTATACTGTTCACCTGGTAACATGTCCTGTGTGTATTAAACAATCAGGGGAACACACTCTCCTCACTTATACTGTTCACCTGGTAACATGTCCCGTGTGTATTAAACAATCAGGGGAACACACTCTCCTCACTTATGCTGTTCACGTGGTAACATGTCCTGTGTATATTAAACAATCAGGGGAACACAATCTCCTCACTTATACTGTTTGCCTGGTAACATGTCCTGTGTATATTAAAGCATCAGGGTAACACACTCTCCTCACTTATACTTTTCACCTGGTAACATGTCCTGTGTGTATTAAACCATCAGGGGAACACACTCTCCTCACTTATACTGTTCGCCTGGTGACATGTCCTGTGTATATTAAAGCATCAGGGTAACACACTCTCCTCACTTATACTGTTCACCTCGTGACATGTCCCGTGTTTATTAAACAATCAGGGGAACACACTCTCCTCACTTATACTGTTCAACTGGTGAAATGTCCTGTCAGTATTAAACCATCAGAGGAACACACTCTCCTCACTTATACTGTTCACCTGGTTACATGTCCCGTCAGTATTAAACAATCAGGGGAACACACTCTCCTCACTTATACTGTTCACCTGGTTACATGTCCCGTCAGTATTAAACAATCAGGGGAACACACTCTCCTCACTTACACTGTTCACCTGGTTACATGTCCCGTCAGTATTAAACAATCAGGGGAACACACTCTCCTCACTTATACTGTTCACCTGGTAACATGTCCCGTGTTTATTAAATCATCAGGGGAAAACACTCTCCTCACTTGCACTGTTCGCCTGGTGACATGTCCTGTGTGTATTAAACAATCAGGGGAACACACTCTCCTCACTTATACTTTTCACCTGGTTACATGTCCCGTCAGTATTAAACAATCAGGGGAACACACTCTCCCCACTTACACTGTTCACCTGGTTACATGTCCCGTCAGTATTAAACAATCAGGGGAACACACTCTCCCCACTTACACTGTTCACCTGGTTACATGTCCCGTCAGTATTAAACAATCAGGGGAACACACTCTCCCCACTTACACTGTTCACCTGGTTACATGTCCCGTCAGTATTAAACAATCAGGGGAACACACTCTCCTCACTTACACTGTTCACCTGGTAACATGTCCCGTGTATATTAAAACATCAGGGGAGCACACTCTCCTCACTGACTGTTCACCTGGTAACATGTCCCGTCAGTATTAAACAATCAGGGCAAAAAAATCTCCTCATTTATACTGTTCACCTGGTAACATGTCCCGTCAGTATTAAACAATCAGGGGAACACACTCTCCTCACTTATACTGTTCACCTGTTAACATGTCCTGTTTGCATGAAACAATCAGGGGAACTCACTCTCCTCACTTATACTGTTCGCCTGGTAACATGTCCTGTGTATATTAAAGCATCAGGGGAGCACACTCTCCTCACTTATACTGTTCACCTGGTGAAATGTCCCGTCAGTTTTAAACCATCAGGGGAACACATTCTCCTCACTTATACTATTCACCTGGTGACATGTCCCGTGTATATTAAACCATCAGGGGAACTCACTCTCCTCACTTATACTGTTCACCTGCTTACATGTCCCATGTATATTAAGCCATCAGGGGAACGCACTCTCCTTACTTATACTGTTCACCTGGCAACATGTCCCGTGTATATTAAACCATCAGCGGAATACCGTCTCCTCACTTATACTGTTCATCTGGTAACATGTCCCATCAGTATTAAACAATCAGGGGAACACATTCTCCTCACTTATACTGTTCACCTGCTAACATGTCCCGTTTATATTAAACCATCAGGGGAATACCGTCTCCTCACTTATACTGTTCATCTGGTAACATGTCCCATCAGTATTAAACAATCAGGGGAACACATTCTCCTCACTTATACTGTTCACCTGTTTACATGTCCCGTGTATATTAAACCATCAGGGGAACACACTCTCCTCAATTATACTTTTCCCCTGGTGACATGTCCTGTCAGTATTAAACAATCAGGGGAACACACTCTCCTCACTTATACTGTTCACCTGGTAACATGTCCCGTGAGTATTGAACAGTCAGGGGAACACACTCTCCTCAATTATACTGTTCGCCTGGTGACATGTCCTGTGTGTATTAAACAATCAGGGGAACACACTCTCCTCACTTATACTGTTCACCTGGTGCAATGTCCCGTCTATATTAAACCATCAGGGGAACACACTCTCCTCACTTATAATGTTTACCTGGTAACATGTCCTGTCCATATTAAACCATCAGGGGAAGTCACTCTACTCAATCATACTGTTCACCTGGTGTCATGTCCCGCGTATATTAAACCATCAGGGGAACACACTCTCCTCACTTATAATGTTTACCTGGTAACATGTCCTGTCCATATTAAACCATCAGGGGAAGTCACTCTACTCAATCATACTGTTCACCTGGTGTCATGTCCCGTGTATATTAAACCATCAGGGGAACACACTCTCTTCACTTATACTGTTCAACTGGTGTCAAATCCCGTGTATATTAAACCATCAGGGGAACACACTCTCCTCACTTATACTGTTCACCTGGTAACATGTCCCGTGTATATTAAACCATCAGGGGAACACATTCTCCTCACTTATACTGTTCACCTGGTAACATGTCCCGTGTATATTAAACCATCAGGGGAACACATTCTCCTCACTTATACTGTTCACCTGTTTACATGTCCCGTGTATATTAAACCATCAGGGGAACGCACTCTCCTCACTTATACTGTTCACCTGGCAACATGTCCCATCAGTATTAAACAATCAGGGGAACACATTCTCCTCACTTATACTGTTCACCTGGTAACATGTCCCGTGGTTATTAAACCATCAGGGGAACACATTCTCCTCACTTACACTGTTCACCTGGTAACATGTCCCGTGTATATTAAACCATCAGGGGAACACACTCTCCTCAATTATACTGTTCACCTGGTGACATGTCCTGTCAGTATTAAACAATCAGGGGAACACACTCTCCTCACTTATACTGTTCACCTGGTGACATGTCCCGTCTATATTAAACCATCAGGGGAACTCACTCAACTCAATCATACTGTACACCTGGTAAAATGTCCCGTGTATATTAAACCATCAGGGGAACACACTCTCCTCACTTATACTGTTCACCTGGTAACATGTCCCGTGTATATTAAACCATCAGGGGAACACACTCTCCTGACTTATACTGTTCACCTGGTAACATGTCCTGTGTGTATTAAACAATCAGGGGAACACACTCTCCTCACTTATACTGTTCACCTTTAACATGTCCCGTGTATATTAAACCATCAGGGGAACACGCTCTCCTCACTTATACTGTTCACCTGGTAACATGTCCCGTGTATATTAAACAATCAGGGAAATACAGTCTCCTCACTTATACTGTTCACCTGGTAAAATGTCCCGTTTATATTAAACCATCAGGGGAACACACTCTCCTCACCTATACTGTTCACCTGGTAAAATGTCCCGTTTATATTAAACCATCAGGGTAACACACTCTCCTCACTTATACTGTTCACCTGGCAACATGTCCCATCAGTATTAAACAATCAGGGGAACACACTCTCCTCACTTATACTGTTCGCCAGGTGACATGTCCCGTGTGCATTAAACAATCAGGGGAACACACACTCCTCACTTATACTGTTCGCCTGGTAATATGTCCCGTATGTATTGAACAATCAGGGGAACACACTCTCCTCACTTATACTGTTCGCCAGGTGACAAGTCCCGTGTGCATTAAACAATCAGGGGAACACACTCTCCTCACTTATACTGTTCGCCTGGTAATATGTCCCGTGTGTATTAAACCATCAGGGGAACACACTCTCCTCACTTATACTGTTCGCCTGGTAATATGTCCCGTGTGTATTGAACAATCAGGGGAACACACTCTCCTCACTTACACAGTTCACCTGGTAACAAGTCCCGTCAGTATTAAACAATCAGGGGAACAAACTCTCCGCACTTCTACAGTTCACCTGGTAACTTGTCCCGTGTATATTAAACAATCAGGGGAACACACTCTGCTCAGTTATACTGTTCACCTGGTAACATGTCCCGTGTATATTAAACCATCAGGGGAACACTCTCTCATCACTTATACTGTTCACCTGGTAACATGTCCCTTATGTATTAAAGAATCAGGGGAACACACTCTCCTCACTTATACTGTTCACCTGGTAACATGTCCCGTGTATATTAAACCATCAGGGGAACACTCTCTCCTCACTTATACTGTTCACCTGGTAACATGTCCCTTATGTATTAAAGAATCAGGGGAACACACTCTCCTCACTTATACTGTTCACCTGGTAACATGTCCCGTGTATATTAAACCATCAGGGGAACACTTTCTCCTCACTTATACTGTTCACGTGGTAACATGTCCCATGTATATTAAACCATCAGGGGAACACTCTCTCCTCACTTATACTGTTCACCTGGTAACATGTCCCTTATGTATTAAAGAATCAGGGGAACACACTCTCCTCTCTTATACTGTTCACCTGGTAACATGTCCCGTGTATATTAAACCATCAGGGGAACACACTCTCCTCACTTATACTGTTCACCTGGTAACATGTCCCGTGTATATTAAACCATCAGGGGAACACACTCTCCTCACTTATACTGTTCACGTGGTAACATGTCCCATGTATATTAAACCATCAGGGGAACACTCTCTCCTCACTTTACTGTTCACCTGGTAACATGTCCCGTGTATATTAAACCATCAGGGGAACACATTCTCCTCACTTATACTGTTCACGTGGTAACATGTCCCATGTATATTAAACCATCAGGGGAGCACACTCTCCTCACTTATACTGTTCACCTAGTGACATGTCCCGTTCGTTTTAAACAATCAGGGGAACACACTCTCCTCACTTTACTGTTCACCTGGTAACATGTCCCATGTGTATTAAACAATCAGGGGAACACACTCTCCTCACTTATGCAGTTCACCTAGTGACATGTCCTGTGTTAATGAAACAATCAGGGCAACAAACTCTCCTCACTTCTACTGTTCACCTGGTAACATGTCCCGTCAGTATTAAACAATCAGGGCAACAAAATCTCCTCATTTATACTGTTCACCCGGTAACATGTCCTGTTTGCATTAAACAATCAGGGGAACTCACTCTCCTCACTTATACTGTTCGCCTGGTAACATGTCCTGTGTATATTAAAGCATCAGGGGAACATACTCTCCTCACTTATACTGTTCACCTGGTGACATGTCCCGTCAGTTTTAAACCATCAGGGGAACACATTCTCCTCACTTATACTCTTCTGCTGGTAACATGTCCCGTGTATATTAAAACATCAGGGGAAAACACTCTCCTCACTTATACTGTTCACCTGGGAACATGTCCCGTCAGTATTAAACAATCAGGGGAACACACTCTCCTCACTTATACTGTTCACCTGGTAACATGTCCCGTGTATATTAAAACATCAGGGGAGCACACTCTCCTCACTTATACTGTTCACATGGTAACATGTCCCTTATTTATTAAACAATCAGGGGAACACACTCTCCTCACTTATACTTTTCACCTGGTGACATGTCCCATGTATATTAAACCATCAGGGGAACACATTCTCCTCACTTATACTGCTCACCTGGTAACATGTCCTGTGTATATTAAACCATCAGGGGAACACACTCTCCTCACTTATACTGTTCACCTGGTAACATGTCCCGTGTATATTAAACCATCAGGGGAACACATTCTCCTCACTTATACTGCTCACCTGGTAACATGTCCTGTGTATATTAAACAATCAGGGGAACACATTCTCCTCACTTATACTGTTCACCTGGGAACATGTCCCGTCAATATTAAGCAATCAGGGGAACACTCTCTCCTCAGTTATACTGTTCACCTGGTAACATGTCCCGTGCATATTAAACCATCAGGGGAACACTTTCTCCTCACTTATACTGTTCACCTGGTAACATGTCCCGTGTATATTAAACCATCAGGGGAACACACTCTCATCCCTTATACTGTTGGCCTGGTAACATGTCCCTTATGTATTAAAGAATCAGGGGAACACACTCTCCTCACTTATACTGTTCACCTGGTAACATGTCCCGTGTATATTAAACCATCAGGGGAACACATTCTCCTCACTTATACTGTTCACGTGGTAACATGTCCCATGTATATTAAACCATCAGGGGAGCACACTCTCCTCACTTATACTGTTCACCTGGTAACATGTCCCGTGTATATTAAACCATCAGGGGAACACTTTCCTCCTCACTTATACTGTTCACCTGGTAACATGTCCCGTGTATATTAAACCATCAGGGGAACACTTTCCTCCTCACTTATACTGTCCACCTGGTAACATGTCCCATGTATATTAAACCATCAGGGGAACACAGTCTCTTCACTTATACTGTTCACCTGGTAACATGTCCCATGTATATTAAACCATCAGGGGAACACACTCTCCTCACTTATACTGTTCACCTGGTAACATGTCCCGTGTATATTAAACCATCAGGGGAACACATTCTCCTCACTTATACTGTTCACCTGGTAACATGTCCCGTGTATATTAAACCATCAGGGGAAGACATTCTCCTCACTTATACTGTTCACCTGTTTACATGTCCCGTGTACATTAAACCATCAGGGGAACACTCTCTCCTCAGTTATACTGTTCACCTGGTAACATGTCCCGTGTATATTAAACCATCAGGGGAAGACATTCTCCTTACTTATGCTGTTCACCTGGGAACATGTCCCGTGTATATTAAACCATCAGGGGAAGACATTCTCCTTACTTATGCTGTTCACCTGGGAACATGTCCCGTGTATATTAAACCATCAGGGGAAGACATTCTCCTCACTTATACTGTTCACCTGTTTACATGTCCCGTGTATATTAAACCATCAGGGGAACACTCTCTCCTCAGTTATACTGTTCACCTGGTAACATGTCCCGTGTATATTAAACCATCAGGGGAACACACTCTCCTCACTTATACTGTTCACCTGTTTACATGTCCCGTGTATATTAAACCATCAGGGGAACACACTCTCCTCACTTATACTGTTCACCTGGGAACATGTCCCGTCAATATTAAACAATCAGGGGAACACTCTCTCCTCAGTTATACTGTTCACCTGGTAACATGTCCCTTATGTATTAAAGAATCAGGGGAAAACGCTCTCCTCACTTATACTGTTCACCTGGTAACATGTCCCATGTATATTAAACCATCAGGGGAACACAGTCTCCTCACTTATACTGTTCACCTGGTAACATGTCCCATGTATATTAAACCATCAGGGGAACACATTCTCCTCACTTATAATGTTCACCTGGGAACATGTCCCGTGTATATTAAACAATCAGGGGAACACACTCTCCTCACTTATACTGTTCACCTGGTAACATTTCCCATGTATATTAAACCATCAGGGGAACACAGTCTCCTCACTTATACTGTTCACCTGGTGTCATGTCCCGCGTATATTAAACCATCAGGGGAACACAGTCTCCTCACTTATACTGTTCGCCTGGTAACATGTCCCTTATGTATTAAAGAATCAGGGGAAAACGCTCTCCTTACTTATACTGTTCACCTGGCAACATGTCCCATCATTATTAAACAATCAGGGGAACACATTCTCCTCACTTATACTGTTCACCTGTTTACATGTCCCGTGTATATTAAACCATCAGGGGAACACACTCTCCTCACTTATACTGTTCGCCTGGTAACATGTCCCGTCAATATTAAGCAATCAGGGGAACACATTCTCCTCTCTTATACTGTTCACCTGTTTACATGTCCCGTGTATATTAAACCATCAGGGGAACACACTCTCCTCACTTATACTGTTCACCTGTTTACATGTCCCGTGTATATTAAACCATCAGGGGAACACACTCTCCTCACTTATACTGTTCGCCTGGTAACATGTCCCGTCAATATTAAGCAATCAGGGGAACACTCTCTCCTCAGTTATACTGTTCACCTGGTAACATGTCCCGTGTATATTAAACCATCAGGGGAACACTTTCTCCTCACTTATACTGTTCACCTGGTAACATGTCCCGTGTATATTAAACCATCAGGGGAACACACTCTCCTCACTTATACTGTTCGCCTGGTAACATGTCCCTTCTGTATTAAAGAATCAGGGGAACACACTCTCCTCACTTATACTGTTCACCTGGTAACATGTCCCGTGTATATTAAACCATCAGGGGAACACTTTCTCCTCACTTATACTGTTCACATGGTAACATGTCCGTGTATATTAAACCTTCAGGGGAACACACTATCCTCACTTATACTGTTCACCTGGTAACATGACCCGTGTATATTAAACCATCAGGGGAACACACTCTCCTCACTTATACTGTTCACCTGGTAACATGTCCCGTGTATATTAAACAATCAGGGAAATACAGTCTCCTCACTTATACTGTTCACCTGGTAAAATGTCCCGTTTATATTAAACCATCAGGGGAACACACTCTCCTCACCTATACTGTTCACCTGGTAAAATGTCCCGTTTGTATTAAACCATCAGGGGAACACACTCTCCTCACTTATACTGTTCACCTGGCAACATGTCCCATCAGTATTAAACAATCAGGGGAACACATTCTCCTCACTTATACTGTTCACCTGGTGACATGTCCCGTGTGTATGAAACAATCAGGGGAACACACTCTCCTCACTTATACTGTTCGCCAGGTGACATGTCCCGTGTGCATTAAACAATCAGGGGAACACACTCTTCTCACTTATACAGTTCACCTGGTAACAAGTCCCGTCAGTATTAAATAATCAGGGGAACAAACTCTCCGCACTTCTACTGTTCACCTGGTAACTTGTCCCGTGTATATTAAAGCATCAGTGGAACACACTCTCCTCACTTATGCTGTTCACCTGGTAACATGTCCCGTGTAAATTCAACCATCAGGGGAACTCACTCTCCTCACTTATACTGTTCACCTGGTAATATGTCCCGTGCGTATGAAACAATCAGGGGAACACACTCTCCTCACTTATACTGTTCACCTGGTAACAGGTCCCGTTCGTTTTAAACAATCAGGGGAACACACTCTCCTCACTTTACTGTTCACCTGGTAAAATGTCCCTTATGTATTAAACAATCAGGGGAACACATTCTCCTCACTTATACTGTTCACCTGGTGACATATCCCGTGTGTATTAAACCATCAGGGGAACACACTCTCCTCACTTATACTGTTCACCTGGTAACATTTCCCGTCAGTATTAAACAAGCAGGGGAACACACTCTCCTCACTTATACTGTTCACCTGGTAACATGTCCCGTGTATATTAAACCATCAGGGGAACACACTCTCCTCACTTATACTGTTCGCCTGGTAACATGTCCCTTATGTATTAAAGAATCAGGGGAACACACTCTCCTCACTTATACTGTCCACCTGGTAACATGTCCCGTGTATATTAAACCATCAGGGGAACACTTTCTCCTCACTTATACTGTTCACGTGGTAACATGTCCCATGTATATTAAACCATCAGGGGAACACACTCTCCTCACCTATACTGTTCACCTGGTTACATGTCCCGTGTATATTAAACCATCAGGGGAACACTTTCTCCTCACTTATACTGTTCACCTGGTATCATGTTTCTAGTATATTAAACCATCAGGGGAACACACTCTCCTCACTTATACTGTTCGCCTGGTAATATGTCCCTTAAGTATTAAAGAATCAGGGGAACACGCTCTCCTCACTTATACTGTTCACCTGGTAACATGTCCCATGTATATTAAACCATCAGGGGAACACAGTCTCCTCACTTATACTGTTCACCTGGTAACATGTCCCATGTATATTAAACCATCAGGGGAACACACTCTCCTCACTTATACTGTTCACCTGGTAACATGTCCCTTGTATATTAAACCATCAGGGGAACACATTCTCCTCACTTATACTGTTCACCTGGTAACATGTCCCGTGTATATTAAACCATCAGGGGAAGACATTCTCCTCACTTATACTGTTCACCTGTTTACATGTCCCGTGTATATTAAACCATCAGGGGAACGCACTCTCCTTACTTATACTGTTCACCTGGGAACATGTCCCGTCAATATTAAGCAATCAGGGGAACACTCTCTCCTCAGTTATACTGTTCACCTGGTAACATGTCCCGTGTATATTAAACAATCAGGGGAACACACTCTCCTCACTTATACTGTTCGCCTGGTAACATGTCCCTTATGTATTAAAGAATCAGGGGAAAACGCTCTCCTCACTTATACTGTTCACCTGGTAACATTTCCCATGTATATTAAACCATCAGGGGAACACAGTCTCCTCACTTATACTGTTCACCTGGTGTCATGTCCCGCGTATATTAAACCATCAGGGGAACACACTCTCCGCACTTATACTGTTCACCTGGTAACATGTCCCGTGTATATTAAACCATCAGGGGAACACACTCTCCTCACTTATACTTTTCACCTGGTAACATGACCCGTGTATATTAAACCATCAGGGGAAAACATTCTCCTCACTTATAATTTTCACCTGGTAACATGTCCCATGTATATTAAACCATCAGGGGAACACACTCTCCGCACTTATACTGTTCAACTGGTGTCATGTCCCATGTATATTAAACCATCAGGGGAACACACTCTCCTCACTTATACTGTTCACCTGGTAACATGTCCCGTGTATATTAAACCATCAGGGGAACACATTCTCCTCACTTATACTGTTCACCTGGTAACATGTCCCGTGTATATTAAACCATCAGGGGAAGACATTCTCCTCACTTATACTGTTCACCTGTTTACATGTCCCGTGTACATTAAACCATCAGGGGAACACTCTCTCCTCAGTTATACTGTTCACCTGGTAACATGTCCCGTGTATATTAAACCATCAGGGGAAGACATTCTCCTTACTTATGCTGTTCACCTGGGAACATGTCCCGTGTATATTAAACCATCAGGGGAAGACATTCTCCTTACTTATGCTGTTCACCTGGGAACATGTCCCGTGTATATTAAACCATCAGGGGAAGACATTCTCCTCACTTATACTGTTCACCTGTTTACATGTCCCGTGTATATTAAACCATCAGGGGAACACTCTCTCCTCAGTTATACTGTTCACCTGGTAACATGTCCCGTGTATATTAAACCATCAGGGGAACACACTCTCCTCACTTATACTGTTCACCTGTTTACATGTCCCGTGTATATTAAACCATCAGGGGAACACACTCTCCTCACTTATACTGTTCACCTGGGAACATGTCCCGTCAATATTAAACAATCAGGGGAACACTCTCTCCTCAGTTATACTGTTCACCTGGTAACATGTCCCTTATGTATTAAAGAATCAGGGGAAAACGCTCTCCTCACTTATACTGTTCACCTGGTAACATGTCCCATGTATATTAAACCATCAGGGGAACACAGTCTCCTCACTTATACTGTTCACCTGGTAACATGTCCCATGTATATTAAACCATCAGGGGAACACATTCTCCTCACTTATAATGTTCACCTGGGAACATGTCCCGTGTATATTAAACAATCAGGGGAACACACTCTCCTCACTTATACTGTTCACCTGGTAACATTTCCCATGTATATTAAACCATCAGGGGAACACAGTCTCCTCACTTATACTGTTCACCTGGTGTCATGTCCCGCGTATATTAAACCATCAGGGGAACACAGTCTCCTCACTTATACTGTTCGCCTGGTAACATGTCCCTTATGTATTAAAGAATCAGGGGAAAACGCTCTCCTTACTTATACTGTTCACCTGGCAACATGTCCCATCATTATTAAACAATCAGGGGAACACATTCTCCTCACTTATACTGTTCACCTGTTTACATGTCCCGTGTATATTAAACCATCAGGGGAACACACTCTCCTCACTTATACTGTTCGCCTGGTAACATGTCCCGTCAATATTAAGCAATCAGGGGAA
Source organism: Heterodontus francisci (assembly GCF_036365525.1). NCBI lineage: Eukaryota > Metazoa > Chordata > Chondrichthyes > Heterodontiformes > Heterodontidae > Heterodontus > Heterodontus francisci. The sequence goes on from NW_027141326.1 coordinate 198,231, forward strand.
CACATTCTCCTCTCTTATACTGTTCACCTGTTTACATGTCCCGTGTATATTAAACCATCAGGGGAACACACTCTCCTCACTTATACTGTTCACCTGTTTACATGTCCCGTGTATATTAAACCATCAGGGGAACACACTCTCCTCACTTATACTGTTCGCCTGGTAACATGTCCCGTCAATATTAAGCAATCAGGGGAACACTCTCTCCTCAGTTATACTGTTCACCTGGTAACATGTCCCGTGTATATTAAACCATCAGGGGAACACTTTCTCCTCACTTATACTGTTCACCTGGTAACATGTCCCGTGTATATTAAACCATCAGGGGAACACACTCTCCTCACTTATACTGTTCGCCTGGTAACATGTCCCTTCTGTATTAAAGAATCAGGGGAACACACTCTCCTCACTTATACTGTTCACCTGGTAACATGTCCCGTGTATATTAAACCATCAGGGGAACACTTTCTCCTCACTTATACTGTTCACATGGTAACATGTCCGTGTATATTAAACCTTCAGGGGAACACACTATCCTCACTTATACTGTTCACCTGGTAACATGACCCGTGTATATTAAACCATCAGGGGAACACACTCTCCTCACTTATACTGTTCACCTGGTAACATGTCCCGTGTATATTAAACAATCAGGGAAATACAGTCTCCTCACTTATACTGTTCACCTGGTAAAATGTCCCGTTTATATTAAACCATCAGGGGAACACACTCTCCTCACCTATACTGTTCACCTGGTAAAATGTCCCGTTTGTATTAAACCATCAGGGGAACACACTCTCCTCACTTATACTGTTCACCTGGCAACATGTCCCATCAGTATTAAACAATCAGGGGAACACATTCTCCTCACTTATACTGTTCACCTGGTGACATGTCCCGTGTGTATGAAACAATCAGGGGAACACACTCTCCTCACTTATACTGTTCGCCAGGTGACATGTCCCGTGTGCATTAAACAATCAGGGGAACACACTCTTCTCACTTATACAGTTCACCTGGTAACAAGTCCCGTCAGTATTAAATAATCAGGGGAACAAACTCTCCGCACTTCTACTGTTCACCTGGTAACTTGTCCCGTGTATATTAAAGCATCAGTGGAACACACTCTCCTCACTTATGCTGTTCACCTGGTAACATGTCCCGTGTAAATTCAACCATCAGGGGAACTCACTCTCCTCACTTATACTGTTCACCTGGTAATATGTCCCGTGCGTATGAAACAATCAGGGGAACACACTCTCCTCACTTATACTGTTCACCTGGTAACAGGTCCCGTTCGTTTTAAACAATCAGGGGAACACACTCTCCTCACTTTACTGTTCACCTGGTAAAATGTCCCTTATGTATTAAACAATCAGGGGAACACATTCTCCTCACTTATACTGTTCACCTGGTGACATATCCCGTGTGTATTAAACCATCAGGGGAACACACTCTCCTCACTTATACTGTTCACCTGGTAACATTTCCCGTCAGTATTAAACAAGCAGGGGAACACACTCTCCTCACTTATACTGTTCACCTGGTAACATGTCCCGTGTATATTAAACCATCAGGGGAACACACTCTCCTCACTTATACTGTTCGCCTGGTAACATGTCCCTTATGTATTAAAGAATCAGGGGAACACACTCTCCTCACTTATACTGTCCACCTGGTAACATGTCCCGTGTATATTAAACCATCAGGGGAACACTTTCTCCTCACTTATACTGTTCACGTGGTAACATGTCCCATGTATATTAAACCATCAGGGGAACACACTCTCCTCACCTATACTGTTCACCTGGTTACATGTCCCGTGTATATTAAACCATCAGGGGAACACTTTCTCCTCACTTATACTGTTCACCTGGTATCATGTTTCTAGTATATTAAACCATCAGGGGAACACACTCTCCTCACTTATACTGTTCGCCTGGTAATATGTCCCTTAAGTATTAAAGAATCAGGGGAACACGCTCTCCTCACTTATACTGTTCACCTGGTAACATGTCCCATGTATATTAAACCATCAGGGGAACACAGTCTCCTCACTTATACTGTTCACCTGGTAACATGTCCCATGTATATTAAACCATCAGGGGAACACACTCTCCTCACTTATACTGTTCACCTGGTAACATGTCCCTTGTATATTAAACCATCAGGGGAACACATTCTCCTCACTTATACTGTTCACCTGGTAACATGTCCCGTGTATATTAAACCATCAGGGGAAGACATTCTCCTCACTTATACTGTTCACCTGTTTACATGTCCCGTGTATATTAAACCATCAGGGGAACGCACTCTCCTTACTTATACTGTTCACCTGGGAACATGTCCCGTCAATATTAAGCAATCAGGGGAACACTCTCTCCTCAGTTATACTGTTCACCTGGTAACATGTCCCGTGTATATTAAACAATCAGGGGAACACACTCTCCTCACTTATACTGTTCGCCTGGTAACATGTCCCTTATGTATTAAAGAATCAGGGGAAAACGCTCTCCTCACTTATACTGTTCACCTGGTAACATTTCCCATGTATATTAAACCATCAGGGGAACACAGTCTCCTCACTTATACTGTTCACCTGGTGTCATGTCCCGCGTATATTAAACCATCAGGGGAACACACTCTCCGCACTTATACTGTTCACCTGGTAACATGTCCCGTGTATATTAAACCATCAGGGGAACACACTCTCCTCACTTATACTTTTCACCTGGTAACATGACCCGTGTATATTAAACCATCAGGGGAAAACATTCTCCTCACTTATAATTTTCACCTGGTAACATGTCCCATGTATATTAAACCATCAGGGGAACACACTCTCCGCACTTATACTGTTCAACTGGTGTCATGTCCCGTGTATATTAAACCATCAGGGGAACACACTCTCCTCACTTATACTGTTCACCTGGTAACATGACCCGTGTATATTAAACCATCAGGGGAACACACTCTCCTCACTTATACTGTTCACCTGGTAACATGTCCCGTGTATATTAAACAATCAGGGAAATACAGTCTCCTCACTTATACTGTTCACCTGGTAAAATGTCCCGTTTATATTAAACCATCAGGGGAACACACTCTCCTCACCTATACTGTTCACCTGGTAAAATGTCCCGTTTGTATTAAACCATCAGGGGAACACACTCTCCTCACTTATACTGTTCACCTGGCAACATGTCCCATCAGTATTAAACAATCAGGGGAACACATTCTCCTCACTTATACTGTTCACCTGGTGACATGTCCCGTGTGTATGAAACAATCAGGGGAACACACTCTCCTCACTTATACTGTTCGCCAGGTGACATGTCCCGTGTGCATTAAACAATCAGGGGAACACACTCTTCTCACTTATACAGTTCACCTGGTAACAAGTCCCGTCAGTATTAAATAATCAGGGGAACAAACTCTCCGCACTTCTACTGTTCACCTGGTAACTTGTCCCGTGTATATTAAAGCATCAGGGGAACACACTCTCCTCACTTATGCTGTTCACCTGGTAACATGTCCCGTGTAAATTCAACCATCAGGGGAACTCACTCTCCTCACTTATACTGTTCACCTGGTAATATGTCCCGTGTGTATGAAACAATCAGGGGAACACACTCTCCTCACTTATACTGTTCACCTGGTAACAGGTCCCGTTCGTTTTAAACAATCAGGGGAACACACTCTCCTCACTTTACTGTTCACCTGGTAAAATGTCCCTTATGTATTAAACAATCAGGGGAACACATTCTCCTCACTTATACTGTTCACCTGGTGACATGTCCTGTGTGTATTAAACCATCAGGGGAACACACTCTCCTCACTTATACTGTTCACCTGGTAACATGTCCCGTGTGTATTAAACCATCAGGGGAACACACTCTCCTCACTTATACTGTTCACCTGGTAACATATCCCGTGTGTATTAAACCATCAGGGGAACACACTCTCCTCACTTATACTGTTCACCTGGTAACATTTCCCGTCAGTATTAAACAAGCAGGGGAACACACTCTCCTCACTTATACTGTTCACCTGGTTACATGTCCCGTCAGTATTATACAATCAGGGGAACACACTCTCCTCACTTATACTGTTCACCTGGTAACATGTCCCGTGTTTATTAAACCTTCAGGGGAACACATTCTCGTCATTTCCACTGTTCGCCTGGTGACATGTCCTGTGTGCATTAAACAATCAGGGGAACACACTTTCCTCACTTATACTGTTCGCCTGGTAACATGTCCTGTGTATATTAAAGCATCTGGGGAACTCACTCTCCTCACTTATACTGTTCACCAGGTAACATGTCCCATGTGTATTAATCAATCAGGGGAACACACTCTCCTCACTTATACTGTTCACCTGGTAACATGTCCTGTGTGTATTCAACCATCAGGGGAACACACTCTCCTCACTTATTCTGTTCATCTGGTAACATGTCCCGTGGTGTATTAAACCATCAGGGGAACACACTCTCCTCACTTATACTGTTCACCTGGTAACATGTCCCGTGTATATTAAACCATCAGGGGAACACACTCTCCTCACTTTTTCAGTTCACCTGGTGACATGTCCCGTGCGTATTAAACCATCAGGGGAACACACTCTCCTCACTTATACTGTTCATTAGGTAACATATCACGGCAGTATTAAACCATCAGGGGAACACACTCTCCTCACTTATACTGTTCACCTGGTGACATGTCCCGTGTGTATTAAACCATCAGGGGAACACACTCTCCTCACTTATACTGTTCATCAGGTAACATGTCCCGTGTGTATTAAACAATCAGGGGAACACACTCTCCTCACTTATACAGTTCACCTGGTGACATGTCCCGTGCGTATTAAACCATCAGGGGAACACACTCTCCTCACTTATACTGTTCATTAGGTAACATATCACGGCAGTATTAAACCATCAGGGGAACACACTCTCCTCACTTATACTGTTCACCTGGTGACATGTCCCGTGTGTATTAAACAATCAGGGGAACACATTCTCCTCACTTATACTCTTCACCTGGTAACATGCCCCATGCGTATTAAACAATCAGGGGAACATACTCTCCTCACTATTACAGTTCACCTGGTGACATGTCCTGTGTATATTAAACCATCAGGGGAACACACTCTCCTCACTTATACTGTTCACCTGGTAAGATGTCCCGTGTGCATGAAACAATCAGGGGAACACAATCTCCTCACTTATTCTGCTCACCTGGTGACATGTCCCGTGTATATTAAACAATCAGGGGAACACACTCTCCTCACTTATACTGTTCACCTGGTAACATGTCCCGTGCGTATGAAACAATCAGGGGAACACAATCTCCTCACTTATTCTGCTCACCTGGTGACATGTCCCGTGTATATTAAACAATCAGGGGAACACACTCTCCTCACTTATACTGTTCACCTGGTAACATGTCCCGTCAGTATTAAACCATCAGGGGAACACACTCTCCTCCCTTATACTGTTCACCTGGTAACATGTCCCGTGTGTATTAAACAATCAGGAGAACACATTCTCCTCACTTATACTCTTCACCTGCTAACATGTCACGTGTGCATGAAACTAACAGGGGAAAACATTGTCCTCACTTATACTGTTCACATGGTAACATGTCCCGTGTGTATTAAACAATCAGGGGAACACACTCTCCTCACTTATACTGTTCACCTGGTAACATGTCCCGTGTGTATTAAACAATCAGGGGAACACTCTCTCCTCACTTATGCTGTTCACCTGGTAACATGTCCCATGCGTAAAAAACCATCAGGGGTACACACTCTCCTCACTTATACTGTTCATCTGGTAACATGTCCCGTGTATATTAAACTATCAAGGGAGCACACTCTCCTCACTTATACTGTTCGCCTGGAAACATGTCCCGTGTATATTAAACCATCACGGGAACACACTCTCCTCACTTATACTGTTCATCTCGTAACATTTCCCGTGTGTATTAAACCATCAGGGGAACACACTCTCCTCACTTATACTGTTCATCTGGTAACATGTCCCGTGTGTATTAAACAATCAGGGGAACACACTCTCCTCAGTTATACTGTTCACCTGGTAACATGTCCCGTGTGTATTAAACAATCAGGGGAACAAACTCTCCTCAGTTATACTGTTCACCTGGTAACTGGTCCCGTGTATATTAAACCATCAGGGGAACACACTCTCCTCACTTATACAGTTCACTTGGTGACATGTCCCGTGCGTATTAAACCATCAGGGGAACACACTCTCCTCACTTATACTGTTCATCTTGTAACATATCCCGTCAGTAATAAACCATCAGGGGAACACACTCTCCTCACTTATACTGTTCACCTGGTGACATGCCCCGTGCGTATTAAACAATCAGGGGAACATACTCTCCTCGCTTATACTGTTCACCTGGTAACATGTCCCGTGTATATTAAAACATCAGGGGAACACACTCTCCTCACTTACATTGTTCACCTGGTAAAATGTCCCGTGTGCATGAAACAAACAGGGGAAAACATTCTCCTCACTTATACTGTTCACCTGGTAACATGTCCCGTGCGTATTAAACCATCAGGGGAACACACTCGCCTCACTTATACTGCTCACCTGGTGACATGTCCCGTGTATATTAAACAATCAGGGGAACACAATCTCCTCACTTATATTGTTCATCTGGTAACATGTCCCGTGTATATTCAACCATCAGGGGAACACACTCTCCTCACTTATACTGTTCACCTGGTGACATGTCCCATGTATATTAAACCATCAGGGGAACACCCTCTCCTCACTTACACTTTTCACCTGGTAACATGTCCCATGTATATTAAACCATCAGGGGAACACACTCTCCTCACTTACATTGTTCACCTGGTAACATGTCCCGTGTATATTAAACCATCAGGGGAACACACTCTCCTCACTTATACTGTTCACCTGGTAACATGTCCTGTGCGCATTAAACCATCAGGCGAACACACTCTCCTCACTTCTACTGTTCACCTGGTAACATGTCCCGTGTGTATTAAACAATCAGGGGAACACACTCTCCTCACTTATACTGTTCACCTGGTAACATGTCCCGTGTGTATTAAACAATCAGGGGAACACACTCTCCTCACTTCTACTGTTCACCTGGTAACATGTCCCGTGTGTATTAAACAATCAGGGGAACACACTCTCCTCACTTATACTGTTCACCTGGTAACATGTCCCGTGTGTATTAAAGAATTAGGGGAACACACTCTCCTCACTTATACAGTTCACCTGGTGACATGTCCCGTGCGTATTAAAGAATTAGGGGAACACACTCTCCTCACTTATACTGTTCATTTGGTAACATATCACGTCAGTATTAAACCATCAGGGGAACACACTCTCCTCACTTATACGGTTCACCTGGTGACATGTCCCGTGTGCATTAAACAATCAGGGGAACACATTCTCCTCACTTATACTCTTCACCTGGTAACATGTCCCGTGCGTATGAAACCATCAGGGGAACACAATCTCCTCACTTATTCTGCTCACCTGGTGACATGTCCCGTGTTTATTAAACAATCAGGGGAACACACTCTCCTCACTTATACAGTTCACCTGGTAACATGTCCCATGTGCATTAAACAATCAGGGGAAAACCCTCTCCTCACTTATACTCTTCACCTGGTAACATGTCACGTGTGCATGAAACTAACAGGGGAAAACATTGTCCTCACTTATACTGTTCATCTGGTAACATGTCCCGTGTGTATTAAACCATCAGGGGAACACACTCTCCTCACTTATACTGTTCACCTGGTGACATGTCCCATGTATATTAAACCATCAGGGGAACACCCTCTCCTCACTTACACTTTTCACCTGGTAACATGTCCCATGTATATTAAACCATCAGGGGAACACACTCTCCTCACTTACACTGTTCACCTGGTAACATGTCCCGTGTATATTAAACCATCAGGGGAACACACTCTCCTCACTTATACTGTTCACCTGGTAACATGTCCTGTGCGCATTAAACCATCAGGCGAACACACTCTCCTCACTTCTACTGTTCACCTGGTAACATGTCCCGTGTGTATTAAACAATCAGGGGAACACACTCTCCTCACTTATACTGTTCACCTGGTAACATGTCCCGTGTGTATTAAACAATCAGGGGAACACACTCTCCTCACTTCTACTGTTCACCTGGTAACATGTCCCGTGTGTATTAAACAATCAGGGGAACACACTCTCCTCACTTATACTGTTCACCTGGTAACATGTCCCGTGTGTATTAAAGAATTAGGGGAACACACTCTCCTCACTTATACAGTTCACCTGGTGACATGTCCCGTGCGTATTAAAGAATTAGGGGAACACACTCTCCTCACTTATACTGTTCATTTGGTAACATATCACGTCAGTATTAAACCATCAGGGGAACACACTCTCCTCACTTATACGGTTCACCTGGTGACATGTCCCGTGTGCATTAAACAATCAGGGGAACACATTCTCCTCACTTATACTCTTCACCTGGTAACATGTCCCGTGCGTATGAAACCATCAGGGGAACACAATCTCCTCACTTATTCTGCTCACCTGGTGACATGTCCCGTGTTTATTAAACAATCAGGGGAACACACTCTCCTCACTTATACAGTTCACCTGGTAACATGTCCCATGTGCATTAAACAATCAGGGGAAAACCCTCTCCTCACTTATACTCTTCACCTGGTAACATGTCACGTGTGCATGAAACTAACAGGGGAAAACATTGTCCTCACTTATACTGTTCAACTGGTAACATGTCCCGTGTATATTAAACCATCAGGGGAACACACTCTCCTCACTTATACTGTTCATCTGGTAACATGTCCCGTGTATATTAAACTATCAAGGGAGCACACTCTCCTCACTTATACTGTTCGCCTGGAAACATGTCCCGTGTATATTAAACCATCACGGGAACACACTCTCCTCACTTATACTGTTCATCTCGTAACATTTCCCGTGTGTATTAAACCATCAGGGGAAAACATTCTCCTCACTTATACTGTTCACCTGGTAACATGTCCCGTGTATATTAAAACATCAGGGGAACACACTCTCCTCACTTACACTGTTCACCTGGTAACATGTCCCGTGTGCATGAAACAAACAGGGGAAAACATTCTCCTCACTTATACTGTTCACCTGGTAACATGTCCCGTGCGTATTAAACCATCAGGGGAACAAACTCGCCTCACTTACACTGCTCACCTGGTGACATGTCCCGTGTATATTAAACAATCAGGGGAACACAATCTCCTCACTTATACTGTTCATCTGGTAACATGTCCCGTGTATATTCAACCATCAGGGGAACACACTCTCCTCACTTATACTGTTCATCTGGTAACATGTCCCGTGTGTATTAAACCATCAGGGGAACACACTCTCCTCACTTATACTGTTCACCTGGTGACATGTCCCATGTATATTAAACCATCAGGGGAACACACTCTTCTCTCTTATACTGTTCACCGGGTGACATGTCCCATGTATATTAAACCATCAGGGGAACACACTCTTCTCTCTTAAACTGTTCACCTGGTAACATGTCCCATGTATATTAAACCATCAGGGGAACACACTCTCCTCACTTAAACTTTTCACCTGTTGACATGTCCCGTGTGTATTAAACAATCAGGGGAACACCCTCTCCTCACTTACACTTTTCACCTGGTAACATGTCCCATGTATATTAAACCATCAGGGGAACACACTCTCCTCACTTACACTGTTCACCTGGTAACATGTCCCATGTATATTAAACCATCAGGGGAACACACTCTCCTCACTTATACTGTTCACCTGGTAACATGTCCTGTGTGTATTAAACAATCAGGGGAACACACTCTCCTCACTTATACTGTTCATCTGGTAACATGTCCCGTGTGTAGTAAACCATCAGGGGAACACACTCTCCTCACTTATACTGTTCACCTGGTGACATGTCCCATGTATATTAAACCATCAGGGGAACACTCTCTTCTCTCTTAAACTGTTCACCTGGTAACATGTCCCATGTATATTAAACCATCAGGGGAACACACTCTCCTCACTTATACTGTTCACCTGGTAACATGTCCCATGTATATTAAACCATCAGGGGAACACACTCTCCTCACTTACACTGTTCACCTGGTAACATGTCCCATGTATATTAAACCATCAGGGGAACACACTCTCCTCACTTATACTGTTCACCTGGTAACATGTCCTGTGTGTATTAAACAATCAGGGGAACACACTCTCCTCACTTATACTGTTCATCTGGTAACATGTCCCGTGTGTAGTAAACCATCAGGGGAACACACTCTCCTCACTTATACTGTTCACCTGGTGACATGTCCCATGTATATTAAACCATCAGGGGAACACTCTCTTCTCTCTTAAACTGTTCACCTGGTAACATGTCCCATGTATATTAAACCATCAGGGGAACACACTCTCCTCACTTATACTGTTCACCTGGTAACATGTCCCGTGTTTATTAAACAATCAGGGGAACACCCTCTCCTCACTTACACTTTTCACCTGGTAACATGTCCCATGTACATTAAACCATCAGGGGAACACACTCTCCTCACTTACACTGTTCACATGGTAACATGTCCCGTGTATATTAAACAATCTGGGGAACACATTCTCCTCACTTATACAGTTCACTTGGTAACATGTCCCATGTATATTAAACCATCAGGGAAACACACTCTCCTCACTTATACTGTTCACCTGGCATCATGTCCCGTGTATATTAAACAATCTGGGGAACACATTCTCCTCACTTATACAGTTCACTTGGTAACATGTCCCATGTATATTAAACCATCAGGGAAACACACTCTCCTCACTTATACTGTTCACCTGGTAACATGTCCTGTGTATATTAAACCATCAGAGGAACACTCTCTCCTCACTTATACTGTTCGCCTGGAAACATGTCCCGTGTATATTAAACACTCAGGGGAACACACTCTGCTCACTTATACTGTTCGCCTGGAAACATGTCCCGTGTATATTAAACACTCAGGGGAGCACACTCTCCTCACTTATACCGTTCGTCTGGAAACATTTCCCGTGTATATTAAACACTCAGGGGAACAGAATCTCCTCACTTATACTGTTCGCCTGCAAACATGTCCCGTGTATATTAAACCATGAGGGGAACAAACTCTCCTCACTTATACTGTTCATCTGGTAACATGTCCCGTGTGTATTAAACCATCAGGGGAACACACTCTCCTCACTTATACTGTTCACCTGGTGACATGTCCGTGTATATAAAACCATCAGGGGGACACACTCTCCTCACTTATACTGTTCACCTGGTAACATGTCCCGTGTATATTAAAACATCAGGGGAACACACTCTCCTCACTTATAGTGTTCATCTGGTAACATTTCCTGTGTATATTAAACAATCAGGGGAACACACTCTCCTCACTTATACTGTTCACCTGGTAATATGTCCTGTGTACATTAAACAATCAGGGGAACACACTCTCCTCACTTATACTGTTCACTTGGTAATATGTCCTGTGTATATTAAACAATCAGGTGAACACACTCTCCTCACTTATACTGTTCACCTAGTAACATGTCCTGTGTATATTCAACCATCAGGGGAACACACTCTCCTCACTTATACTGTTCGCCTGGAAACATTTCCCGTGTATATTAAACAGTCAGGGGAACACACTCTCCTCACTTATACTGTTCGCCTGGAAACATGTCCCGTGTATATTAAACCATGAGGGGAACAAATTCTCCTCACTTATACTGTTCATCTGGTAACATGTCCCGTGTGTATTAAACCATCAGGGGAACACACTCTCCTCACTTATACAGTTCACCTGGTGACATGTCCGTGTATATAAAACCATCAGGGGGACACACTCTCCTCACTTATACTGTTCACCTGGTAACATGTCCCGTGTATATTAAATCATCAGTGGAACACACTCTCCTCACTTATACTGTTCACCTGGTGACATGTCCAGTGTGTATTAAACAATCCGGGGAACACACTCTCCTCACTTATACTGTTCACCTGATAACATGTCCAGTGTGTAGTAAACAATCAGGGGAACACATTCTCCTCACTTATAGTGTTCACCGGGTAACATGTCCCGTGTGTATTAAAACATCAGGGGAACACACTCTCCTCACTTATAGTGTTCATCTGGTAACATTTCCCGTGTATATTAAACAATCAGGGGAACACACTCTCCTCACTTATACTGTTCACCTGGTAATATGTCCTGTGTATATTAAACAATCAGGGGAACACACTCTCCTCACTTATATGGTTCACCTAGTAACATGTCCTGTGTATATTCAACCATCAGGGGAACACACTCTCCTCACTTATACTGTTCGCCTGGAAACATTTCCCTGTATATTAAACAGTCAGGAGAACACACTCTCCTCACTTATACTGTTCGCCTGGAAACATGTCCCGTGTATATTACACCATGAGGGGAACAAACTCTACTCACTTATACTGTTCATCTGGTAACATGTCCGGTGTGTATTAAACCATCAGGGGAACACACTCTCCTCACTTATACTGTTCACCTGGTGACATGTCCGTGTATATAAAACCATCAGGGGGACACACTCTCCTCACTTATACTGTTCACCTGGTAACATGTCCCGTGTATATTAAATCATCAGTGGAACACACTCTCCTCACTTATACTGTTCACCTGGTGACATGTCCAGTGTGTATTAAACAATCCGGGGAACACACTCTCCTCACTTATACTGTTCACCTGGTAACATGTCCAGTGTGTAGTAAACAATCAGGGGAACACATTCTCCTCACTTATACTGTTCACCTGGTAACATGTCCCGTGTGTATTAAACAATCAGGGGAACACTCTCTCCTCACTTATACTGTTCACCTGGTAACATGTCCCGTGTGCATTAAACAATCAGTGGAACACACTCTCCTCACTTATACTGTTCATCTGGTGACATGTCCAGTGTGTATTAAACCATCAGGGGAACACACTCTCCTCACTTATACTGTTCACCTGGTGACATGTCCAGTGTGTATTAAACCATCAGGGGAACACACTCTCCTCACTTATACTGTTCACCTGGTGACATGTCCTGTGTGCATTAAACAATCAGTGGAACACACTCTCCTCACTTATACTGTTCATCTGGTGACATGTCCAGTGTGTATTAAACAATCCGGGGAACACACTCTCCTCACTTATATTGTTCACCTGGTAACATGTCCCGTGTATATTAAACAATCAGGGGAACACACTCTCCTCACTTATACTGTTCACCTGGTAACATGTCCCGTGTATATTAAACAATCAGGGGAACACACTCTCCTCACTTACACTGTTCACCTGGTAACATGTCCCGTCAGTATTAAACAATCAGGGGAAAACACTCTCCTCACTTATACTGTTCATCTGGTAACATTACCCATGTATAGTAAACAATCAGGGGAACACACTCTCCTCACTTATACTGTTCACCTAGTAACATGTCCCGTGTATATTCAACCATCAGGGGAACACACTCTCCTCACTTATACTGTTCACCTGGTAACATTTCCCGTGTATATTAAACCATCAGGGGAACACACTCTCCTCACTTATACTGTTCTTCTGGTAACATGTCCCGTGTGTATTAAACCATCAGGGGAACACACTCTCCTCACTTACACTGTTCACCTGGTAACATGTCCCATGTATATTAAACCATCAGGGGAACACCCTCTCCTCACTTATACTGTTCATCTGGTAACATGTCCCGTCAGTATTAAACCATCAGGGGAACACACTCTCCTGACTTATACTGTTCATCTGGTAACATGTCCCGTGTGTATTAAACCATCAGGGGAACAAACTCTCCTCACTTATACTGTTCACCTGGTGACATGTCCCGTGTAAATAAAATCATCAGGGGAACACACTCTCCTCACTTATACTGTTCACCTGGCAACAAGTCCCGTGTGTATTAAACAATGAGGGGAGCACACTCTCCTCACTTATACTGTTCACCTGGCAACAAGTCCCGTGTGTATTAAACAATGAGGGGAACACACTCTCCTCACTTACACTGTTCACCTGGTAACATGTCCTGTGTATATTAAACAATCAGGGGAACACACTCTCCTCACTTATACTGTTCACCTGGCAACAAGTCCCGTGTGTATTAAACAATGAGGGGAACACACTCTCCTCACTTATACTGTTCACCTGGCAACAAGTCCCGTGTGTATTAAACAATGAGGGGAACACACTCTCCTCACTTACACTGTTCACCTGGTAACATGTCCTGTGTATATTAAACAATCAGGGGAACACACTCTCCTCACTTATACTGTTCACCTGCTAACATGTCCTGTGTATATTCAACCATCAGGGGAACACACTCTCCTCACTTATACTGTTCGCCTGGAAACATTTCCCGTGTATATTAAACCATGAGGGGAACAAACTCTCCTCACTTATACTGTTCATCTGGTAACATGTCCCGTGTGTATTAAACCATCAGGGGAACACACTCTCCTCACTTATACTGTTCACCTGGTAACATGTCCCGTGTGTATTAAACAATCCGGGGAACACACTCTCCTCACTTATACTGTTCAACTGGTGACATGTCCGTGTATATAAAACCATCAGGGGAACACACTCTCCTCACTTATACTGTTCACCTGGTGAAATGTCCAGTGTGTATTAAACAATCCGGGGAACACACTCTCCTCACTTATACTGTTCACCTGGTAACATGTCCAGTGTGTAGTAAACAATCAGGGGAACACATTCTCCTCACTTATACTGTTCATCTGGTAACATGTCCCGTGTATATTAAATCATCAGTGGAACACACTCTCCTCACTTATACTGTTCGCCTGGAAACATGTCCCGTGTATATTAAACCATGAGGGGAACAAACTCTCCTCACTTATACTGTTCATCTGGTAACATGTCCCGTGTGTATTAAACCATCAGGGGAACACACTCTCCTCACTTATACTGTTCAACTGGTGACATGTCCGTGTATATAAAACCATCAGGGGAACACACTCTCCTCACTTATACTGTTCACCTGGTGAAATGTCCAGTGTGTATTAAACAATCCGGGGAACACACTCTCCTCACTTATACTGTTCACCTGGTAACATGTCCCGTGTGTATTAAACTATCAGGGGAACACTCTCTCCTCACTGATACTGTTCACCTGGTAACTTGTCGTGTGTGCATTAAACAATCAGGGGAACACACTCTCCTCACTTATACTGTTCACCTGGTAACATGTCCCGTGTGTATTAAACAATCAGGGAACACTCTCTCCTCACTGATACTGTTCACCTGGTAACATGTCGTGTGTGCATTAAACAATCAGGGGAACCCACTCTCCTCACTTATACTGTTCACCTGGTAACATGTCCCGTGTGTATTAAACAATCAGGGAACACTCTCTCCTCACTGATACTGTTCACCTGGTAACATGTCGTGTGTGCATTAAACAATCAGTGGAACACACTCTCCTCAATTATACTGTTCATCTGGTAACATGTCCCGTCAGTATTAAACCATCAGGGGAAGACACTCTCCTCACTTATACTGTTCATCTGGTAACATTTCCCATGTATATTAAACAATCAGGGGAACACACTCTCCTCACTTATACTGTTCACCTGGTGACATGTCCAGTGTGTATTAAACAATCCGGGGAACACACTCTCCTCACTTATACTGTTCATCTGGTCACATGTCCCGTGTATATTAAACAATCAGGGGAACACACTCTCCTAACTTAATCTGTTCGACCGGAATCATGTCCCGTGTATATTAAACCATCAGGGGAACACACTCTCCTCACTTATACTGTTCATCTGGTAACATTTCCCGTGTATATTAAAGAATCAGGGGAACACACTCTCCTCACTTATATTGTTCACCTGGTGACATGTCCCATGTATATTAAACCATCAGGGGAACACACTCTCCTCACTTATACTGTTCACCTGGTAACATGTCCCATGTATATTAAACAATCAGGGGAACACACTCTCCTCACTTATACTGTTCATCTGGTAACATGTCCCGTGTGTATTAAACCATCAGGGGAACACACTCTCCTCACTTATACTGATCATCTGGTAACATGTCCCGTGTATATTAAACCATCAGGGGAACACACTCTCCTCACTTATACTGTTCATCTGGTAACATGTCTCGTGTGTATTAAACAATCAGGGGAACACACTCTCCTCACTTATACTGTTCACCTGGTAACATGTCCCATGTATATTAAACCATCAGGGGAACACCCTCTCCTCACTTATACTGTTCATCTGGTAACATGTCCCGTCAGTATTAAACCATCAGGGGAACACACTCTCCTCACTTATACTGTTCATCTGGTAACATGTCCCGTCAGTATTAAACCATCAGGGGAAGACACTCTCCTCACTTATACTGTTCATCTGGTAACATTTCCCATGTATATTAAACAATCAGGGGAACACACTCTCCTCACTTATACTGTTCACCTAGTAACATGTCCCGTGTATATTCAACCATCAGGGGAACACACTCTCCTCACTTATACTGTTCATCTGGTAACATGTCCCGTGTGTATTAAACCATCAGGGGAACAAACTCTCCTCACTTATACTGTTCACCTGGTGACATGTCCCGTGTAAATAAAATCATCAGGGGAACACACTCTCCTCACTTATACTGTTCACCTGGCAACAAGTCCCATGTGTATTAAACAATCAGGGGAACACACTCTCCTCACTTACACTGTTCACCTGGTAACATGTCCAGTGTATATTAAACCATCAGGGGAACACACTCTCCTCACTTACACTGTTCACCTGGTAACATGTCCCATGTAAATTAAACCATCAGGGGAACACACTCTCCTCACTTATACTGTTCACCTGGCATCATGTCCCGTGTATATTAAACAATCTGGGGAACACATTCTCCTCACTTATACTGTTCACCTAGTAACATGTCCCGTGTATATTCAACCATCAGGGGAACACACTCTCCTCACTTATACTGTTCACCTGGTAACATTTCCCGTGTATATTAAACCATCAGGGGAACACACTCTCCTCACTTATACTGTTCATCTGGTAACATGTCCCGTGTGTATTAAACCATCAGGGGAACACACTCTCCTCACTTATACTGATCATCTGGTAACATGTCCCGTGTATATTAAACCATCAGGGGAACACACTCTCCTCACTTATACTGTTCATCTGGTAACATGTCTCGTGTGTATTAAACAATCAGGGGAACACACTCTCCTCACTTACACTGTTCACCTGGTAACATGTCCCATGTATATTAAACCATCAGGGGAACACCCTCTCCTCACTTATACTGTTCATCTGGTAACATGTCCCGTCAGTATTAAACCATCAGGGGAACACACTCTCCTCACTTATACTGTTCATCTGGTAACATTTCCCATGTATATTAAACAATCAGGGGAACACACTCTCCTCACTTATACTGTTCACCTAGTAACATGTCCCGTGTATATTCAACCATCAGGGGAACACACTCTCCTCACTTATACTGTTCATCTGGTAACATGTCCCGTGTGTATTAAACCATCAGGGGAACAAACTCTCCTCACTTATACTGTTCACCTGGTGACATGTCCCGTGTAAATAAAATCATCAGGGGAACACACTCTCCTCACTTATACTGTTCACCTGGCTACAAGTCCCGTGTGTATTAAACAATCAGGGGTACACACTCTCCTCACTTACACTGTTCACCTGGTAACATGTCCCGTGTATATTAAACCATCAGGGGAACACACTCTCCTCACTTACACTGTTCACCTGGAAACATGTCCCATGTATATTAAACCATCAGGGGAACACACTCTCCTCACTTATACTGTTCACCTGGCATCATGTCCCGTGTATATTAAACAATCAGGTGAACACATTCTCCTCACTTATACTGTTCACCTGGTCACATGTCCCGTGTATATTAAACCATCAGGGGAATACACTCTCCTCACTTATACTGTTCACCAGGTAACATGTCCCGTGTATATTAAACCATCAGGGGAACATACTCTCCTCACTTATACTGTTCACCTGTTAACATGTCCCGTGTATATTAAATCATCAGTGGAACACACTCTCCTCACTGAGAGTGTTCATCTGGTAACATGTCCCATGTGTATTCAATCATCAGGGGAACACACTCTCCTCACTTATACTGTTCATTTGGTGACTTGTCCCGTGTGTATTAAACAATCAGGGGAACACACTCTCCTCACTCATACAGTTCATTTGGTGACTTGTCCCGTGTGTATTAAACAATCAGGGGAACACACTCTCCTCACTTACACTGTTCATCTGGTGACATGTCCCGTGTGTATTAAACCATCAGGGGAACACACCCTGCTCACTTTCACTGTTCACCTGGTAACATGTCCCGTGTATATTAAACCATCAGGGGAACACACTCTCCTCACTTATACTGTTCACCTGGTAACATGTCCCCTCAGTATTAAACCATCAGGGGAACACACTCTCCTCACTTATACTGTTCACCTGGCAACATGTCCTGTGTGCATTAAACAATCAGTGGAACACACTCTCCTCAATTATACTGTTCATCTGGTAACATGTCCCGTCAGTATTAAACCATCAGGGGAAGACACTCTCCTCACTTATACTGTTCATCTGGTAACATTTCCCATGTATATTAAACAATCAGGGGAACACACTCTCCTCACTTATACTGTTCACCTGGTGACATGTCCAGTGTGTATTAAACAATCCGGGGAACACACTCTCCTCACTTATACTGTTCATCTGGTCACATGTCCCGTGTATATTAAACAATCAGGGGAACACACTCTCCTAACTTAATCTGTTCGACCGGAATCATGTCCCGTGTATATTAAACCATCAGGGGAACACACTCTCCTCACTTATACTGTTCATCTGGTAACATTTCCCGTGTATATTAAACAATCAGGGGAACACACTCTCCTCACTTATATTGTTCACCTGGTGACATGTCCCATGTATATTAAACCATCAGGGGAACACACTCTCCTCACTTATACTGTTCACCTGGTAACATGTCCCGTGTATATTAAACAATCAGGGGAACACACTCTCCTCACTTATACTGTTCACCTGGTAACATGTCCCGTCAGTATTAAACAATCAGGGGAACACACTCTCCTCACTTATACTGTTCACCTGGTAACATGTCCCGTCAGTATTAAACCATCAGGGGAACACACTCTCCTCACTTATACTGTTCATCTGGTAACATGTCCCGTCAGTATTAAACCATCAGGGGAAGACACTCTCCTCACTTATACTGTTCATCTGGTAACATTTCCCATGTATATTAAACAATCAGGGGAACACACTCTCCTCACTTATACTGTTCATCTGGTAACATGTCCCGTGTGTATTAAACCATCAGGGGAACACACTCTCCTCACTTATACTGATCATCTGGTAACATGTCCCGTGTGTATTAAACCATCAGGGGAACACACTCTCCTCACTTATACTGATCATCTGGTAACATGTCCCGTGTATATTAAACCATCAGGGGAACACACTCTCCTCACTTATACTGTTCATCTGGTAACATGTCTCGTGTGTATTAAACAATCAGGGGAACACACTCTCCTCACTTATACTGTTCACCTGGTAACATGTCCCATGTATATTAAACCATCAGGGAAACACCCTCTCCTCACTTATACTGTTCATCTGGTAACATGTCCCGTGTGTATTAAACCATCAGGGGAACACACTCTCCTCACTTATACTGATCATCTGGTAACATGTCCCGTGTATATTAAACCATCAGGGGAACACACTCTCCTCACTTATACTGTTCATCTGGTAACATGTCTCGTGTGTATTAAACCATCAGGGGAACACACTCTCCTCACTTATACTGATCATCTGGTAACATGTCCCGTGTATATTAAACCATCAGGGGAACACACTCTCCTCACTTATACTGTTCATCTGGTAACATGTCTCGTGTGTATTAAACAATCAGGGGAACACACTCTCCTCACTTATACTGTTCACCTGGTAACATGTCCCATGTATATTAAACCATCAGGGAAACACCCTCTCCTCACTTATACTGTTCATCTGGTAACATGTCCCGTCAGTATTAAACCATCAGGGGAACACACTCTCCTCACTTATACTGTTCATCTGGTAACATGTCCCGTCAGTATTAAACCATCAGGGGAAGACACTCTCCTCACTTATACTGTTCATCTGGTAACATTTCCCATGTATATTAAACAATCAGGGGAACACACTCTCCTCACTTATACTGTTCACCTAGTAACATGTCCCGTGTATATTCAACCATCAGGGGAACACACTCTCCTCACTTATACTGTTCATCTGGTAACATGTCCCGTGTGTATTAAACCATCAGGGGAACAAACTCTCCTCACTTATACTGTTCACCTGGTGACATGTCCCGTGTAAATAAAATCATCAGGGGAACACACTCTCCTCACTTATACTGTTCACCTGGCAACAAGTCCCGTGTGTATTAAACAATCAGGGGAACACACTCTCCTCACTTACACTGTTCACCTGGTAACATGTCCAGTGTATATTAAACCATCAGGGGAACACACTCTCCTCACTTACACTGTTCACCTGGTAACATGTCCCATGTATATTAAACCATCAGGGGAACACACTCTCCTCACTTACACTGTTCATCTGGTAACATGTCCCGTGTGTATTAAACCATCAGGGGAACAAACTCTCCTCACTTATACTGTTCACCTGGTGACATGTCCCGTGTAAATAAAATCATCAGGGGAACACACTCTCCTCACTTACACTGTTCACCTGGTAACATGTCCCATGTATATTAAACCATCAGGGGAACACATTCTCCTCACTTATACTGTTCACCTAGTAACATGTCCCGTGTATATTCAACCATCAGGGGAACACACTCTCCTCACTTATACTGTTCACCTGGTAACATTTCCCGTGTATATTAAACCATCAGGGTAACACACTCTCCTCACTTATACTGTTCATCTGGTAACATGTCCCGTGTGTATTAAACCATCAGGGGAACACACTCTCCTCACTTATACTGATCATCTGGTAACATGTCCCGTGTATATTAAACCATCAGGGGAACACACTCTCCTCACTTATACTGTTCATCTGGTAACATGTCTCGTGTGTATTAAACAATCAGGGGAACACACTCTCCTCACTTACACTGTTCACCTGGTAACATGTCCCATGTATATTAAACCATCAGGGGAACACCCTCTCCTCACTTATACTGTTCATCTGGTAACATGTCCCGTGTGTATTAAACCATCAGGGGAACACACTCTCCTCACTCATACAGTTCATTTGGTGACTTGTCCCGTGTGTATTAAACAATCAGGGGAACACACTCTCCTCACTTACACTGTTCATCTGGTGACATGTCCCGTGTGTATTAAACCATCAGGGGAACACACCCTGCTCACTTACACTGTTCACCTGGTAACATGTCCCGTGTATATTAAACCATCAGGGGAACACACTCTCCTCACTTATACTGTTCACCTGGTAACATGTCCCCTCAGTATTAAACCATCAGGGGAACACACTCTCCTCACTTATACTGTTCACCTGGTAACATGTCCCGTCAGTATTAAACCATCAGGGGAACACACTCTCCTCACTTATACTGTTCATATGGTAACATGTCCCGTCAGTATTAAACCATCAGGGGAAAGCACTCTCCTCACTTATACTGTTCTCCTGGTAACATTTCCCGTGTATATTAAAAAATCAGGGGAACACACTCTCCTCACTTATACTGTTCACCTGGTAACATGTCCTGTGTATATTAAACCTTCAGGGGAACACACTCTCCTCACTTATACAGTTCATTTGGTGACATGTCCCGTGTGTATTAAACAATCAGGGGAACAATCTCTCCTCACTTATACTGTTCACCTGGTGACATGTCCCGGGTATATTAAACCATCAGGGGATCACACTCTCCTCACTTAAACTTTTCACCTGGTAACATGTCCCATGTATATTAAACCATCAGGGGAACATACTCTCCTCACTTATACTGTTCACCTGGCATCATGTCCCGTGTATAATAAACAATCTGGGGAACACATTCTCCTCACTTATACAGTTCACTTGGTGACAAGTCCCGTGCGTATTTAACAATCAGGGGAACACATTCTCCTCACTTACACTGTTCACCTTGTAACATGTCCCGTGTATATTAAACCATCAGGGGAACACACTCTCCTCACTTATACTGTTCACATGGTAACATGTCCTGTTTATATTAAACCATAAGGGGAACACCTTCTCCTCACTTATACTGTTCACCTGGTCACATGTCCCGTGTATATTAAACCATCAGGGGAACACACTCTCCTCACTTATGCTGTTCACCTGGTAACATGTCCTGTGAATATTAAATCATCAGGGGAACACACTCTCCTCACTTAGACTGTTCATCTGGTAACATGTCCCGTGTGTCTTAAACCATCAGGGGAACATACTCTCCTCACTTATACAGTTCATTTGGTGACATGTCCCGTGTGTATTAAACAATCAGGGGAACACACTCTCCTCACTTATACTGTTCACCTGTTGACATGTCCCGTGTATATTAAAGCATCAGGGGAACACACTCTCCTCACTTAAACTTTTCACCTGGTGACATGTCCCGTGTTTATTAAACCATCAGGGGAACACACTCTCCTCACTTACACTGTTCACCTGGTAACATGTCCCATGTATTTTAAAACATCAGGGGAACACACTCTCCTCACTTATACTGTTCACCTGGCATCATGTCCCGTGTATATTAAACAAACTGGGGAACACATTCTCCTCACTTATAGAGTTCACTTGGTGACAAGTCCCGTGCGTATTAAACAATCAGGGGAACACACTCTCCTCACTTATACTGTTCACCTGGTAACATGTCCCGTGTATATTAAACCATCAGGGGAACACACTCTCCTCACTTATACCGTTCACCTGGTAACATGTCCCGTGTACATTAAACCATCAGGGGAACACACTCTCCTCACTTATACTGTTCACCTGGTAACATGTACCGTGTATATTAAACCATCAGGGGAACCCACTCTCCTCACTTATACTGCTCACCTGGTAACATGTCCCCTCAGTATTAAACCATCAGTGGAACACACTCTCCTCAATTATACTGTTCACCTGGTAACATGTCCTGTGTGCATTAAACCATCAGGGGAACACACTCTCCTCACTTATACAGTTCAGTTGGTGACATGTCCCGTGTGTATTAAACAATCAGGGGTACACACTCTCCTCACTTATACTTTTCATCTGGTAACATGTCCCGTCAGTATTAAATCATCAGGGGAACACAAGCTCCTCACTTATACTGTTCACCTGGTAACATGTCCTGTGTGCATTAAACCATCAGGGGAACACACTCTCCTCACTTATACAGTTCAGTTGATGACATGTCCCGTGTGTATTAAACAATCACGGGAACACACTCTCCTCACTTATACTGTTCATCTGGTAACATGTCCCGAGCATATTAAACCATCAGGGGAACACACTCTCCTCACTTATACTGTTCATCTGGTAACATGTCCCGTGTGTATTAAACAATCAGGGGAACACACTCTCCTCACTTATACTGTTCACCTGTTGACATGTCCCGGGTATATTAAACAATCAGGGGAACACACTCTCCTCACTTATACTGTTCACATGGTCACATGTCCCGTCAGTATTTAACCATCAGGGGAACACAAGCTCCTCACTTATACTGTTCATCTGGTAACATGTCCCGTCAGTATTAAACCATCAGGGGAACACACTCTCCTCACTTATACTGTTCACCTGGTAACATGTCCCGTGTATATTAAACCATCAGGGGAACACATTCTCCTCACTAATACTGTTCATCTGGTAACATGTCCCGTCAGTATTAAACCATCAGGGGAACACACTCTCCTCACTTATACTGTTCATCTGGTAACATGTCCCGTGTATATTAAACCAGCAGGGGAAAACACTCTCCTCACTTATACTGGTCACCTGGTAACATGTCCCGTGTATATTAAACCATCAGGGGAACACACTCTCCTCACTGATACTGTTCACCTGGTAACATGTCCCGTGTATATTAAACCATCAAGGGAAAGCACTCTCCTTACTTATACTGTTCAACTGGTAACATGTCCCGTGTATATTAAACCATCAGGGGAACACACTCTCCTCACTTATACTGTTCAACTGGTAACATGTCCCGTGTATATTAAACCAGCAGGGGAACACACTCTCCTCACTTATACTGTTCACCTGGTAACATGTCCCGTCAGTATTAAACCATCAGGGGAACACACTCTCCTCACTGATACTGTTCACCTGGTAACATGTCCCGTGTATATTAAACCATCAAGGGAAAGCACTCTCCTCACTTATACTGTTCAACTGGTAACATGTCCCCTGTATATTAAACCATCAGGGGAACACACTCTCCTCACTTATAGTGTTCACCTGGTAACATGTCCCGTGTATATTAAACCATCAGGGGAACACACTCTCCTCACTGATACTGTTCACCTGGTAACATGTCCCGTGTATATTAAACCATCAAGGGAAAGCACTCTCCTCACTTATACTGTTCAACTGGTAACATGTCCCGTGTATATTAAACCATCAGGGGAACACACTCTCCTCACTTATACTGTTCAACTGGTAACATGTCCCATGTATATTAAACAATCAGGGGAACACAATCTCCTCACTTATACTGTTCACCTGGTAACATGTCCTGTGTATATTAAACCATCAGGGGAAAGCACTCTCCTCACTTATACTGTTCAACTGGTAACATGTCCCGTGTATATTAAACCATCAGGGGAACACGCTCTCCTCACTTATACTGTTCATCTGGTAACATGTCCCCTCAGTATTAAACCATCAGTGGAACACACTCTCTTCAGTTATACTGTTCACCTGGTAACATGTCCTGTGTGCATTAAACCATCAGGGGAACACACTCTCCTCACTTATACTGTTCACCTGGTAACATGTCCCGTGCGTGTTAAACCATCATGGGAACACACTCTCCTCACTTATACAGTTCACTTGGTGAAATGTCCCATGCTTATTAAACCATCAGGGGAACACACTCTCCTCACATATACTGTTCATCTGGTAACATGTCCCGTCAGTATTAAACCATCAGGGGAACACACTCTCCTCACTTATACTGTTCACCTGGTAACATGTCCCATGTATATTAAACAATCAGGGGAATACAAGCTCCTCACTTATACTTTTCACCAGGTGACATGTCCCGTGTATATTAAACCATCAGTGGAACACACTCTCCTCACTTATACTGTTCACCTGGTAACATGTCCTGTGTGTATTAAACCATCAGGGGAACACACTCTCCTCACTTATACTGTTCATCTGGTAACATGTCCCGTGTGTATTAAACCATCAGGGGAACACACTCTCCTCACTTATACTTTTCACCTGGTAACATGTCCCGTGTGTATTAAACCATCAGGGGAACACACTCTCCTCACTTATACTGTTCACCTGGTAACATGTCCCCTCAGTATTAAACCATCAGGGGAACACACTCTCCTCACTTATACTGTTCATCTGGTAACATGTCCCGTGTGTATTAAACCATCAGGGGAACACACTCTCCTCACTTATACGTTTCACCTGGTAACATGTCCCGTGTGTATTAAACCATCAGGGGAACACACTCTCCTCACTTATACTGTTCACCTGGTAACATGTCCCCTCAGTATTAAACCATCAGGGGAACACACTCTCCTCACTTATACTGTTCATCTGGTAACATGTCGCCTCAGTATTAAACCATCAGGGGAACACACTCTCCTCACTTATACTGTTCACCTGGTAACATGTCCCCTCAGTATTAAACCATCAGGGGAACACACTCTCCTCACTTATACTGTTCATCTGGTAACATGTCCCGTCAGTATTAAACCATCAGGGGAACACAAGCTCCTCACTTATACTGTTCATCTGGTAACATGTCCCGTCAGTATTAAACCATCAGGGGAACACACTCTCCTCACTTAAACTTTTCACCAGGTGACATGTCCCGTGTATATTAAACCATCAGGGGAACACACTCTCCTCACTTATACTGTTCACCTGGTAACATGTCCCCTCAGTATTAAACCATCAGGGGAACACACTCTCCTCACTTATACTGTTCATCTGGTAACATGTCCCGTCAGTATTAAACCATCAGGGGAACACAAGCTCCTCACTTATACTGTTCATCTGGTAACATGTCCCGTCAGTATTAAACCATCAGGGGAACACACTCTCCTCACTTAAACTTTTCACCAGGTGACATGTCCCATGTATATTAAACAATCAGGGGAACTCACTCTCCTCACTTATACTGTTCACCTGGTAACATGTCCCGTGTGTATTAAACAATCAGGGGAACACACTCTCCTCACTTATACTGCTCACCTGGTAACATGTCCCGTGCGTATTATACCATCAGGGGAACACACTCTCCTCACTTACACTGTTCACCTGATGACATGTCCCGGGTATATTACACCATCAGGGGAACACACTCTCCTCACTTACACTGTTCACCTGATGACATGTCCCGTGTGTATTAAACAATCAGGGGAACTCAGTCTCCTCACTTCTCCTGTTCACCTGGTAACATGTCCCGTGTATATTAAACCATCAGGGGAACACACTCTCCTCACTTATACTGTTCACCTGGTAACATGTCCCATGTATATTAAACAATCAGGGGAAAACACTCTCCTCACTTATACTGTTAACCTGGTGACACGTCCCGTGTGTGTTAAACCATCAGGGCAACACACTCTCCTCACTTCTACTGTTCACCTGGGAACATGTCCCATGTATATTAAACCATCAGGGAACACACTCTCCTCACTTATACTGTTAACCTGGTGACACGTCCCGTGTGTGTTAAACCATCAGGGGAACACACTCTCCTCACTTATACTGCTCACTTGGTAACATGTCCCGTGAGTATTAAACAATCAGGGGAACACACTCTCCTCACTTATACATTTCACCTGGTAACATGTCCCGTGTATTTTAAACCATCAGGGGAACACACTCTCCTCACTTATAATGTTCACCTGGGGAAATGTCTCGTCAGTATTAAACCATCAGGGGAACACACTCTCCTCACTTATACTGTTCACCTGGTAACATGTCCCATCATTATTAAACTATCAGGGGAACTCACTCTCCTCACTTATACTGTTCACCTGGGGAAATGTCCCGACAGTATCAAACCATCAGGGGAACACACTCTCCTCACTTATACTGTTTGCCTGGTAACATGTCCCGTGTATATTAAACCATCAGGGGAACACACTCTCCTCACTTACACTGTTCACTTGGTTAAATGTCCTGTGTGTATTAAACAATCAGTGGAACACACTCTCCTCACTTATACTGTTCACCTGGTAACATGTCCCGTGCGTATTAAACCATCAGGGGAACACACTCTCCTCACTTATACTGTTCACCTGGTAACATGTCCCGTGAGAATTAAAGAATCAGGGGAACAGACACTCCTCACTTATACTTTTCACCTGGTAACATGTCCCGTGCATATTAAACCATCAGGGGAACACGTTCTCCTCTCTTATACTGTTCACCTGGTATCATGTCCCGCGCGTGTTAAACCATGAGGGGAACACTCTCTCCTCACTTATACTGTTCACCTGGTATCATGTCCTGTGTATATTAAAGCATCAGGGGAACACACTCTCCTCACTTATACTGTTCACCTGGTAACATGGCCCGTGCGTGTTAAACCATCAGGGGAACACACTCTCCTCACTTATAGTGTTCACCTGGTAACATGTCCCGTGCGTGTTAAACCATGAGCGGAACACTCTCTCCTCACTTATACTGTTTACCTGGTATCATGTCCTGTGTATATTAAAGCATCAGGGCAACACACTCTCCTCACTTATACTGTTCACCTGGTAACATGTCCCGTGCGTGTTAAACCATCAGGGGAACACACTCTCCTCACTTATACTGTTCATCTGGTAACATGTCCCGTGTGTATTAAACCATCAGGGGAACACACTCCCCTCACTTATACAGTTCACTTGGTGAAATGTCCCATGCTTATTAAACCATCAGGGGAACACACTCTCCTCACATATACTGTTCATCTGGTAACATGTCCCGTCAGTATTAAACCATCAGGGGAACACACTCTCCTCACTTATACTGTTCACCTGGTAACATGTCCCGTGTGTATTAAACCATCAGGGGAACACACTCTCCTCACTTATACTGTTCATCTGGTAACATGTCCCGTCAGTATTAAACCATCAGGGGAACACACTCTCCTCACTTATACTGTTCACCTGGTAACATGTCCCGTGTATATTAAACAATCAGGGGAACACAAGCTCCTCACTTATACTTTTCACCAGGTGACATGTCCCGTGTATATTAAACCATCAGTGGAACACACTCTCCTCACTTATACTGTTCACCTGGTAACATGTCCCCTCAGTGTTAAACCATCAGGGGAACACACTCTCCTCACTTATACTGTTCATCTGGTAACATGTCCCGTGTGTATTAAACCATCAGGGGAACACACTCTCCTCACTTATACTGTTCACCTGGTAACATGTCCCGTGTGTATTAAACCATCAGGGGAACACACTCTCCTCACTTATACTGTTCACCTGGTAACATGTCCCCTCAGTATTAAACCATCAGGGGAACACACTCTCCTCACTTATACTGTTCATCTGGTAACATGTCGCCTCAGTATTAAACCATCAGGGAAACACACTCTCCTCACTTATACTGTTCACCTGGTAACATGTCCCCTCAGTATTAAACCATCAGGGGAACACACTCTCCTCACTTATACTGTTCATCTGGTAACATGTCCCGTCAGTATTAAACCATCAGGGGAACACAAGCTCCTCACTGATACTGTTCATCTGGTAACATGTCCCGTCAGTATTAAACCATCAGGGGAACACACTCTCCTCACTTAAACTTTTCACCAGGTGACATGTCCCGTGTATATTAAACCATCAGGGGAACACAAGCTCCTCACTTATACTGTTCATCTGGTAACATGTCCCCTCAGTATTAAACCATCAGGGGAACACACTCTCCTCACTTACACTGTTCACCTGATGACATGTCCCATGTATATTAAACAATCAGGGGAACTCACTCTCCTCACTTATACTGTTCACCTGGTAACATGTCCCGTGTATATTAAACAATGAGGGGAACTCACTCTCCTCACTTATACTGTTCACCTGGTAACATGTCCCGTGCGTATTATACCATCAGGGGAACACACTCTCCTCACTTACACTGTTCACCTGATGACATGTCCCGGGTATATTACACCATCAGGGGAACACACTCTCCTCACTTACACTGTTCACCTGATGACATGTCCCGTGTGTATTAAACAATCAGGGGAACTCAGTCTCCTCACTTCTCCTGTTCACCTGGTAACATGTCCCGTGCATATTAAACCATCAGGGGAACACACTCTCCTCACTTATACTGTTCACCTGGTAACATGTCCCATGTATATTAAACAATCAGGGGAAAACACTCTCCTCACTTATACTGTTAACCTGGTGACACGTCCCGTGTGTGTTAAACCATCAGGGCAACACACTCTCCTCACTTCTACTGTTCACCTGGGAACATGTCCCATGTATATTAAACCATCAGGGAACACACTCTCCTCACTTATACTGTTAACCTGGTGACACGTCCCGTGTGTGTTAAACCATCAGGGGAACACACTCTCCTCACTTATACTGCTCACTTGGTAACATGTCCCGTGAGTATTAAACAATCAGGGGAACACACTCTCCTCACTTATACATTTCACCTGGTAACATGTCCCGTGTATTTTAAACCATCAGGGGAACACATTCTCCTCACTTATACTGTTCACCTGGTAACATGTCCCGTGTATATTAAACCATCAGGGAAACACATTCTCCTCACTTATGCTGTTCTCCTGGTAACATGTCCTGTGTATATTAAACCATCAGGGGAACACACTCTCCTCACTTATAATGTTCACCTGGGGAAATGTCTCGTCAGTATTAAACCATCAGGGGAACACACTCTCCTCACTTATACTGTTCACCTGGTAACATGTCCCATCATTATTAAACTATCAGGGGAACTCACTCTCCTCACTTATACTGTTCACCTGGGGAAATGTCCCGACAGTATCAAACCATCAGGGGAACACACTCTCCTCACTTATACTGTTTGCCTGGTAACATGTCCCGTGTATATTAAACCATCAGGGGAACACACTCTCCTCACTTACACTGTTCACTTGGTTAAATGTCCTGTGTGTATTAAACAATCAGTGGAACACACTCTCCTCACTTATACTGTTCACCTGGTAACATGTCCCGTGAGAATTAAACCATCAGGGGAACTCACTCTCCTCACTTATACTGTTCACTTGGTTAAATGTCCTGTGTATATTAAACCATCAGGGGAACTCACTCTCCTCACTTATACTGTTCACCTGGTAACATGTCCCGTGCGTATTAAACCATCAGGGGAACTCACTCTCCTCACTTATACTGTTCACCTGGTAACATGTCCCGTGCGTATTAAACCATCAGGGGAACACACTCTCCTCACTTATACTGTTCACCTGGTAACATGTCCAGTGCGTATTAAACAATCAGGGGAACACACTCTCCTAACTTATACTGTTCACCTGGTAACATGTCCCGTGAGAATTAAAGAATCAGGGGAACAGACACTCCTCACTTATACTTTTCACCTGGTAACATGTCCCGTGCATATTAAACCATCAGGGGAACACGTTCTCCTCTCTTATACTGTTCACCTGGTATCATGTCCCGCGCGTGTTAAACCATGAGGGGAACACTCTCTCCTCACTTATACTGTTCACCTGGTATCATGTCCTGTGTATATTAAAGCATCAGGGGAACACACTCTCCTCACTTATACTGTTCACCTGGTAACATGGCCCGTGCGTGTTAAACCATCAGGGGAACACACTCTCCTCACTTATAGTGTTCACCTGGTAACATGTCCCGTGCGTGTTAAACCATGAGCGGAACACTCTCTCCTCACTTATACTGTTTACCTGGTATCATGTCCTGTGTATATTAAAGCATCAGGGCAACACACTCTCCTCACTTATACTGTTCACCTGGTAACATGTCCCGTGCGTGTTAAACCATCAGGGGAACACACACTCCTCACTTATACTGTTCACCTGGTAACATGTCCCGTGCGTGTTAAACCATGAGGGGAACACTCTCTCCTCACTTATACTGTTCACCTGGTAACATGTCCCGTGCGTGTTAAACCATCAGGGGAACACACTCTCCTCACTTCTACTGTTCACCTGGTAACATGTCCCGGGTATATTAAACAATCAGGGGAACACACTCTCCTCACTTATACTGTTCACCTGGTAACATGTCCCGTGCGTGTTAAACCATGAGGGGAACACTCACTCCTCACTTATACTGTTCACCTGGTGACATGTCCTGTTTGTATTAAACCATCAGGGGAACTCACTCTCCTCATTACACTGTTCACCTGGTAACATGTCCCGTGCGTATTAAACCATCAGGGGAACACACTCTCCTCACTTACACTGTTCACCTGATGACATGTCCCGGGTATATTAAACAATCAGGGGAACTCACTCTCCTCACTTATACTGTTCATCTGGTAACATGTCCCGTCTGTATTAAACCATCATGGGAACACAAGCTCCTCACTTATACTGTTCATCTGGTAACATGTCCCATCAGTATTAAACCATCAGGGGAACACAAGCTCCTCACTTATACTGTTCATCTGGTAACATGTCCCATCAGTATTAAACCATCAGGGGAACACAAGCTCCTCACTTATACTGTTCACCTGGTAACATGTCCCGTGTGTATTAAACAATCAGGGGAACACACTCTCCTCTCTTATACTGTTCATCTGGTAACATGTCCCGTCTGTATTAAACCATCATGGGAACACAAGCTCCTCACTTATACTGTTCATCTGGTAACATGTCCCATCAGTATTAAACCATCAGGGGAACACAAGCTCCTCACTTATACTGTTCATCTGGTAACATGTCCCGTCAGTATTAAACCATCAGGGGAACACACTCTCCTCACTTCAACTTTTCACCTGGTGACATGTCCCGTGTATATTAAACCATCAGGGGAACACACTCTCCTCACTTACACTGTTCACCTGGTAACATGTCCCATGTATATTAAACCAGCAGGGGAACACACTCTCCTCACTTATACTGTTCAACTGGTAACATGTCCCGTGTATATTAATCCATCAGGGGAACACACTGTCCTCACTTATACTGTTCACCTGGTAACATGTCCCGTGTATATTAAACCATCAGGGGAACACACTCTCCTCACTTATACTGTTCACCTGGTAACATGTCCCGTGCGTGTTTAACCATCAGGGGAACACACTCTCCTCTGTTACACTGATCACCTGGTAACATTTGCCGTGACAATTAAACAATCAGGGGAACACGTTCTCCTCACTTACACTGTTCACCTGTTACCATGTCCGTGTATATTAAACCATCAGGGGAACACACTCTCCTCACTTATACTGTTCACCTGGGAACATGTCCCGTGCGTGTTAAACAATCAGGGGAACACTCTCTCCGCACTTTTTCTGTTCACCTGTCGACAAGTCCTGTGTGTATTAAACCATGATGGGAACACACTCTCCTCACTTATACTGTTCACCTGGGGAAATGTTCTGTCAGTATTAAACCATCAGGGGAACACACTCTCCTCTCAGAACTGCTCACCTGGTGACATGTCCCGTGAGAATTAAACAATCAGGGGAACTCACTCTCTTCACTTATACTGTTCACCTGTCGACATGTCCTGTGTGTATTAAACCATGAGGGGAACACACTCTCCTCACTTATACTGTTCACCTGGGGGAATGTTCTGTCAGTATTAAACCATCAGGGGAACACACTCTCCTCTCTTATACTGCTCACCTGGTGACATGTCCCGTGAGAATTAAACCATCAGGGGAACACTCTCTCCTCACGTATACTGTTCACCTGGGAAAATGTTCCGTCAGTATTAAACCATCAGGGGAACACACTCTCCTCTCTTCTACTGCTCACCTGGTGACATGTCCCGTGAGAATTAAACCATCAGCGGAACACTCTCTCCTCTCTTATAATGTTCACCTGGGGAAATTTCCCGTCAGTATTAAACCATCAGGGGAACACACTCTCCTCTCTTCTACTGCTCACCTGGTAACATGTCCCGTGAGAATTAAACAATCAGGGGAACACTCTCTCCTCACTTATACTTTTCACCTGGTAATATGTCCCGTGCATATTAAACCATCAGGGGAACACATTTTCCTCACTTATGCTGTTCACCTGGTATCATGTCCTGTGTATATTAAACCATCAGGGGAAGACACTCTCCGCACTTATACTTTCACTTGGTTACATGTCCCGTGTGTGCAAAACAATCTGCGGAACTCACTCTCTTCACTTATACTGTTCACCTGTAGACATGTCCTGTGTGTATTAAACCATGAGGGGAACACACTCTCCTCACTTATACTGTTCACCTGGGGAAATGTTCTGTCAGTATTAAACCATCAGGGGAACACACTCTCCACACTTATACTGTTCACCTGGGGAAATGTCCTGTCAGTATTAAACGATCAGGGGAACACACTCTCCTCACTTATACTGTTCACCTGGTAACATGTCCTGTGTGTATTAAACCATCAGGGGAACACACTCTCCTCACTTATACTGTTCACCTGTCGACATGTCCTGTGTGTATTAAACCATGAGGGGAACACACTCTCCTCACTTATACTGTTCACCTGATGACATGTCCCGTGAGAATTAAACCATCAGGGGAACACACTCTCCTCACTTATACTGTTCACCTGGGGAAATGTCCTGTCAGTATTAAACGATCAGGGGAACACACTCTCCTCACTTACATTGCTCACCTGGTGACATGTCCCGTGAGAATTAAACAAACAGGGGAACACACTCTCCTCACTTATACTGTTCACCTGGGGAAATGTCCCGTCAGTATTAAACCATCAGGGGAACACACTCTCCTCTCTTATACTGCTCACCTGGTAACATGTCGCGTGAGAATTATACAATCAGGGGAACACACTCTCCTCACTTATACTTTTCACCTGGTAACATGTCCTGTGTACATTAAACCATCAGGGGAACACACTCTCCGCACTTATACTGTTCACTTGGTTACATGTCCCGTGTGTATAAAACAATCAGGGGAACTCACTCTCTTCACTTATACTGTTCACCTGCAGACATGTCCTGTGTGCATTAAACCATGAGGGGAACACACTCTCCTCACTTATACTGTTCACCTGGGGAAATGTTCTGTCAGTATTAAACCATCAGGGGAACACTCTCTCCTCACTTATACTGTTCACCTGGTAACATGTCCTGTGTGTATTAACCCATCAGGGGAACACACTCTCCTCACTTATACTGTTCACCTGGTAACATGTCCTGTGTGTATTAACCCATCAGGGGAACACACTCTCCTCACTTATAATGTTCACCTGGGGAAATGTCCAGTCAGTATTAAACGATCAGGGGAACTCACTCTCCTCAATTATACTGTTCACCTGGTAACATGTCCCGTGCGTATTAAACCATCAGGGGAACACACTCTCCTCACTTATACTGTTCACCTGGTAACATGTCCTGTGTGCATTAAACAATCAGGGGAACACACTCTCCTCACTTATACTGTTCACTTGGTTACATGTCCCGTGCGTATTAAACAATCAGGTGAACTCACTCTCGTCACTTATACTGTTCACCTGTACACATGTCCCGTGCGTATTAAACCATTAGGGGAACACACTCTCCTCCCTTAAACTGGTCACATGGTGACATGTCCCGTCAGTATTAAACCATCAGGGGAACACACTCTCCTCACTTTGACTGTTCACCTGGTAACATGTCCTGTGTGTATTAAACAATCAGGGGTACTCACTCTCTTCACTTATACTGTTCACCTGCAGACATGTCCTGTGTGCATTAAACCATGAGGGGAACACACTCTCCTCACTTATACTGTTCA
Source organism: Heterodontus francisci (assembly GCF_036365525.1). Classification (NCBI taxonomy): domain Eukaryota; kingdom Metazoa; phylum Chordata; class Chondrichthyes; order Heterodontiformes; family Heterodontidae; genus Heterodontus; species Heterodontus francisci. The sequence continues at coordinate 233,551 of NW_027141326.1, forward strand.
CCTGGGGAAATGTTCTGTCAGTATTAAACCATCAGGGGAACACACTCTCCTCACTTATACTGTTCACCTGGTAACATGTCCTGTGTGTATTAACCCATCAGGGGAACACACTCTCCTCACTTATAATGTTCACCTGGGGAAATGTCCAGTCAGTATTAAACGATCAGGGGAACTCACTCTCCTCAATTATACTGTTCACCTGGTAACATGTCCCGTGCGTATTAAACCATCAGGGGAACACACTCTCCTCACTTATACTGTTCACCTGGTAACATGTCCTGTGTGCATTAAACAATCAGGGGAACACACTCTCCTCACTTATACTGTTCACTTGGTTACATGTCCCGTGCGTATTAAACAATCAGGTGAACTCACTCTCGTCACTTATACTGTTCACCTGTACACATGTCCCGTGCGTATTAAACCATTAGGGGAACACACTATCCTCACTTATACTGTTCACCTGGGGAAATGTTCTGTCAGTATTAAACCATCAGGGGAACACACTCTCCTCACTTATACTGTTCACCTGTTAACATGTCCTGTGTGTATTAAACAATCAGGGGAACACACTCTCCTCACTTATACTGTTCACCTGGTGACATGTCCCGTGCATATTAAACCATCAGGGGAACACACTCTCCTCACATATACTGTTCAGTTGGGTACATGTCCCGTGCGTATTAAACAATCAGGGGAACACACTCTCCTCACTTATACTGTTCACTTGGTTACATGTCCCGTGCGTATTAAACAATCAGGGGAACACACTCTCCTCACTTATACTGTTCACTTGGTTACATGTCCCGTGCGTATTAAGCAATCAGGGGAACACACTCTCCTCACTTATACTGTTCACTTGGTTACATGTCCCTTGCGTATTAAACAATCAGGGGAACACACTCTCCTCACTTATACTGTTCACTTGGTTACATGTCCCGTGCTTATTAAATAATCAGGGGAACACACTCTCCTCACTTATACTGTTCACTTGGTCACATGTCCCTTGCGTATTAATCCATCAGGGGAACAGACTCTACTCACTTATACTGTTCACCTGGTAACATGTCCCGTCATTATTAAACTATCAGGGGAACTCACTCTCCTCACTTATACTGTTCACCTGGGGAAATGTCCCGACAGTATTAAACCATCAGGGGAACACACTCTCCTCACTTATACAGTTCATCTGTTGACATGTCCTGACTGTATTAAAGCATCAGGGGAAATCACTCTCCTCACTTCTACTGTTCACCTGGTAACATGTCCCGTGTGTATTAAACAATCAGGGGAACTCACTCTACTCACTTATACTGTTCACCTGGTAACATGTCCCGTGCGTGTTAAACCATGAGGGGAACACTCTCTCCTCACTTATACGGTTCACCTGGTGAAATGTCCTGTTTGTATTAAAGCAGCAGGGGAACTCACTCTCCTCACTTACACTGTTCACCTGGTAACATGTCCCGTGCGTATTAAACCATCAGGGGAACACACTCTCCTCAATTAAACTGTTCACATGGTAACATGTCCCGTGCGTATTAAACAATCAGGGGAACACACTCTCCTCACTTATACTGTTCACCTGGTAACATGTCCCGTGTATATTAAACCATCAGGGGAACAAACTCTCCTCACTTATACTGTTCACCTGATGACATGTCCCGGGTATATTAAACAGTCAGGGGAACTCACTCTACTCACTTATACTGTTCACCTGGTATCATGTCCTGTGTTTATTAAACCATCAGGGGAACACACTCTCCTCACTTCTACTGTTCACCTGGTAACATGTCCCGTGTATATTAAACCATCAGGGGAACACACTCTCCTCACTTATACTGTACACCTGGTAACATGTCTCGTGTATATTAAACCATCAGGGGAACACACTCTCCTCAATTATACTGTTCGCCTGGTATCTTGTCCCGTGTATATTAAACCATCAGGGGAACACGTTTTCCTCACTTATAATGTTCACCTGGTGTCATGTCCAGTGCGTATTAAACAATCAGGGGAACACACTCTCCTCACTTACACTGTTCATCTGGTAACAAGTCCTGTGTGTATTAAACCATGAGGGGAACACACTCTCCTCCCTTAAACTGGTCACATGGTGACATGTCCCGTCAGTATTAAACAATCAGGGGAACACACTCTCCTCACTTATACTGTTCACCTGGTAACATGTCCCATGTATATTAAACAATCAGGGGAACACACTCTCCTCACTTATACTGTTCACCTGGTATCATGTCCTGTGTTTATTAAACCATCAGGGGAACACACTCTCCTCACTTATACTGTTCACCTGGTATCATGTCCTGTGTTTATTAAACCATCAGGGGAACACACTCTCCTCACTTCTACTGTTCACCTGGTAACATGTCCTGTGTGTATTAAACAATCAGGGGAACTCACTCTCCTCACTTATACTGTTCACCTGGTGACATGTCCCATGTATATTAAACAATCAGGGGAACACACTCTCCTCACTTATACTGTTCACCTGGTGACATGTCCCATGTATATTAAACCATCAGGGGAACACACTCTCCTCACTTCTACTGTTCACCTGGTAACATGTCCTGTGTGTATTAAACAATCAGGGGAACTCACTCTCCTCACTTCTACTGTTCACCTGGTAACATGTCCTGTGTGTATTAAACCATCAGGGGAACACACTCTCCTCACTTATACTGTTCACCTGGTGACATGTCCCGTGTATATTAAACAATCAGGGGAACTCACTCTCCTCACTTATACTGTTCACCTGGTAACATGTCCCGTGCGTATTAAACCATCAGGGGAACACACTCTCCTCACTTATTCTGTTCACCTGGTAACATGTCCCATGTATATTAAACAATCAGGGGAACACACTCTCCTCACTTATACTGTTCACCTGGTAACATGTCCTGTGTGTATTAAACAATCAGGGGAACACACTCTCCTCACTTATTCTGTTCACCTGGTAACATGTCCCATGTATATTAAACAATCAGGGGAACACACTCTCCTCACTTATACTGTTCACCTGTCGACATGTCCTGTGTGTATTAAACAATCAGGGGAACACACTCTCCTCACTTATTCTGTTCACCTGGTAACATGTCCCATGTATATTAAACAATCAGGGGAACACACTCTCCTCACTTATACTGTTCACCTGGTAACATGTCCTCTGTGTATTAAACAATCAGGGGAACTCACTCTCCTCACTTATACTGTTCACCTGTCGACATGTCCTGTGTGTATTAAACCATGAGGGGAACACACTCTCCTCACTTATACTGTTCACCTGGTGACATGTCCCGTGAGAATTAAACCATCAGGGGAACACACTCTCCTCACTTATACTGTTCACCTGGGGAAATGTCCTGTCAGTATTAAACGATCAGGGGAACACACTCTCCTCACTTACATTGCTCACCTGGTGACATGTCCCGTGAGAATTAAACAAACAGGGGAACACACTCTCCTCACTTATACTGTTCACCTGGGGAAATGTCCCGTCAGTATTAAACCATCAGGGGAACACACTCTCCTCTCTTATACTGCTCACCTGGTAACATGTCGCGTGAGAATTATACAATCAGGGGAACACACTCTCCTCACTTATACTTTTCACCTGGTAACATGTCCTGTGTACATTAAACCATCAGGGGAACACACTCTCCGCACTTATACTGTTCACTTGGTTACATGTCCCGTGTGTATAAAACAATCAGGGGAACTCACTCTCTTCACTTATACTGTTCACCTGCAGACATGTCCTGTGTGCATTAAACCATGAGGGGAACACACTCTCCTCACTTATACTGTTCACCTGGGGAAATGTTCTGTCAGTATTAAACCATCAGGGGAACACTCTCTCCTCACTTATACTGTTCACCTGGTAACATGTCCTGTGTGTATTAACCCATCAGGGGAACACACTCTCCTCACTTATAATGTTCACCTGGGGAAATGTCCAGTCAGTATTAAACGATCAGGGGAACTCACTCTCCTCAATTATACTGTTCACCTGGTAACATGTCCCGTGCGTATTAAACCATCAGGGGAACACACTCTCCTCACTTATACTGTTCACCCTGTAACATGTCCTGTGTGCATTAAACAATCAGGGGAACACACTCTCCTCACTTATACTGTTCACTTGGTTACATGTCCCGTGCGTATTAAACAATCAGGTGAACTCACTCTCCTCACTTATACTGTTCACCTGTACACATGTCCCGTGCGTATTAAACCATTAGGGGAACACACTCTCCTCCCTTAAACTGGTCACATGGTGACATGTCCCGTCAGTATTAAACCATCAGGGGAACACACTCTCCTCACTTTGACTGTTCACCTGGTAACATGTCCTGTGTGTATTAAACAATCAGCGGTACTCACTCTCTTCACTTATACTGTTCACCTGCAGACATGTCCTGTGTGCATTAAACCATGAGGGGAACATACTATCCTCACTTATACTGTTCACCTGGGGAAATGTTCTGTCAGTATTAAACCATCAGGGGAACACACTCTCCTCACTTATACTGTTCACCTGTTAACATGTCCTGTGTGTATTAAACAATCAGGGGAACACACTCTCCTCACTTATACTGTTCACCTGGTGACATGTCCCGTGCATATTAAACCATCAGGGGAACACACTCTCCTCACATATACTGTTCAGTTGGGTACATGTCCCGTGCGTATTAAACAATCAGGGGAACACACTCTCCTCACTTATACTGTTCACTTGGTTACATGTCCCTTGCGTATTAAACAATCAGGGGAACACACTCTCCTCACTTATACTGTTCACTTGGTTACATGTCCCGTGCTTATTAAACAATCAGGGGAACACACTCTCCTCACTTATACTGTTCACTTGGTTACATGTCCCTTGCGTATTAATCCATCAGGGGAACAGACTCTCCTCACTTATACTGTTCACCTGGGGAAATGTCCCGACAGTATTAAACCATCAGGGGAACACACTCTCCTCACTTATACAGTTCATCTGTTGACATGTCCTGACTGTATTAAAGCATCAGGGGAAATCACTCTCCTCACTTCTACTGTTCACCTGGTAACATGTCCCGTGTGTATTAAACAATCAGGGGAACTCACTCTACTCACTTATACTGTTCACCTGGTAACATGTCCCGTGCGTGTTAAACCATGAGGGGAACACTCTCTCCTCACTTATACGGTTCACCTGGTGAAATGTCCTGTTTGTATTAAAGCAGCAGGGGAACTCACTCTCCTCACTTACACTGTTCACCTGGTAACATGTCCCGTGCGTATTAAACCATCAGGGGAACACACTCTCCTCAATTAAACTGTTCACATGGTAACATGTCCCGTGCGTATTAAACAATCAGGGGAACACACTCTCCTCACTTATACTGTTCACCTGGTAACATGTCCTGTGTATATTAAACCATCAGGGGAACAAACTCTCCTCACTTATACTGTTCACCTGATGACATGTCCCGGGTATATTAAACAGTCAGGGGAACTCACTCTACTCACTTATACTGTTCACCTGGTATCATGTCCTGTGTTTATTAAACCATCAGGGGAACACACTCTCCTCACTTCTACTGTTCACCTGGTAACATGTCCCGTGTATATTAAACCATCAGGGGAACACACTCTCCTCACTTATACTGTTCACCTGGTAACATGTCTCGTGTATATTAAACCATCAGGGGAACACACTCTCCTCAATTATACTGTTCGCCTGGTATCTTGTCCCGTGTATATTAAACCATCAGGGGAACACGTTTTCCTCACTTATAATGTTCACCTGGTAACATGTCCTGTGTGTATTAAACAATCAGGGGAACACACTCTCCTCACTTCCACTGTTCACCTGGTAACATGTCCTGTGTGTATTAAACAATCAGGGGAACTCACTCTCCTCACTTATACTGTTCACCTGGTGACATGTCCCATGTATATTAAACAATCAGGGGAACTCACTCTACTCACTTATACTGTTCACCTGGTATCATGTCCCGTGCGTGTTAAACCATGAGGGAGGGGTACACTCTCTCCTCACTTATACTGTTCACCTGGGGAAATGTTCTGTCAGTATTAAACCATCAGGGGAACACACTCTCCTCACTTATTCTGTTCACCTGGTAACATGTCCCATGTATATTAAACAATCAGGGGAACACACTCTCCTCACTTATACTGTTCACCTGGTAACATGTCCTGTGTGTATTAAACAATCAGGCGAACACACTCTCCTCACTTATTCTGTTCACCTGGTAACATGTCCCATGTATATTAAACAATCAGGGGAACACACTCTCCTCACTTATACTGTTCACCTGGTAACATGTCCTGTGTGTATTAAACAATCAGGGGAACTCACTCTCCTCACTTATACTGTTCACCTGGTAACATGTCCCATGTATATTAAACAATCAGGGGAACTCACTCTCCTCACTTATACTGTTCACCTGGTAACATGTCCCATGTATATTAAACAATCAGGGGAACACATTCTCCTCACTTATACTGTTCACCTGGTAACATGTCCTGTGTGTATTAAACAATCAGGGGAACACACTCTCCTCACTTATTCTGTTCACCTGGTAACATGTCCCATGTATATTAAACAATCAGGGGAACACACTCTCCTCACTTATACTTTTCACCTGGTAACATGTCCTGTGTGTATTAAACAATCAGGGGAACTCACTCTCCTCGCTTATACTGTTCACCTGGTAACATGTCCTGTGTGTATTAAACAATCAGGGGAACTCACTCTCCTCACTTATACTGTTCACCTGGTAACATGTCCCGTAAGTATTAAACAATCAGGGAAACACAATCTCCTCACTTATACTGTTCACCTGGTAACATGTCCCATGTATATTAAACAATCAGGGGAACACACTCTCCTCACTTATACTGTTCACCTGGTAACATGTCCTGTGTGTATTAAACAATCAGGGGAACTCACTCTCCTCACTTATACTGTTCACCTGGTAACATGTCCTGTGTATATTAAACCATCAGGGGAACACACTCTCCTCACTTATACTGTTCGCCTGGTAACATGTCCCGTGTGTATTAAACAATCAGGGGAACACACTCTCCTCACTTATACTGTTCACCTGGTAACATGTCCTGTGTATATTAAACCATCAGGGGAACACACTCTCCTCACTTATACTGTTCGCCTGGTAACATGTCCCGTGTGTATTAAACAATCAGGGGAACACACTCTCCTCACTTATACTGTGCACCTGGTAACATGTCCTGTGTATATTATACAATCAGGGGAACACAATCTCCTCACTTATACTGTTCACCTGGTAACATGTCCTGTGTGTATTAAACAATCAGGTGAACTCACTCTCCTCACTTATACCGTTCACCTGGTCACATGTCCCGTGTATATTAAACCATCAGGGGAACACACTCTCCTCACTTATACTGTTCACCTGGTAACATGTCCCGTGTGTATTAAACAATCAGGGGAACACATTCCCCTCACTTATAATGTTCACCTGGCAACATGTCCCGCGTATACTAAACGATCAGGGGAACACACTCTCCTCACTTATACTGTTCACCTGGGAACATGTCCCGTGTGTATTAAACAATCAGGGGAACACAATCTCCTCACCTATACTGTTCACCTGGTAACATGTCCCATGTATATGAAACAATCAGGGGAACACAATCTCCTCACCTATACTGTTCACCTGGTAACATGTCCCATGTATATGAAACAATCAGGGGAACACAATCTCCTCACCTATACTGTTCACCTGGTAACATGTCCCATGTATATGAAACAATCAGTGGAACACAATCTCCTCACTTATACTGTTCACCTGGTAACATGTCGTGTGTGTATTAAACAATCAGGGGAACTCACTCTCCTCACTTATACTGTTCACCTGGTAACATGTCCTGTGTGTATTAAACAATCAGGCGAACACACTCTCCTCACTTATTCTGTTCACCTGGTAACATGTCCCATGTATATTAAACAATCAGGGGAACACACTCTCCTCACTTATACTGTTCACCTGGTAACATGTCCTGTGTGTATTAAACAATCAGGGGAACTCACTCTCCTCACTTATACTGTTCACCTGGTAACATGTCCCATGTATATTAAACAATCAGGGGAACTCACTCTCCTCACTTATACTGTTCACCTGGTAACATGTCCCATGTATATTAAACAATCAGGGGAACACATTCTCCTCACTTATACTGTTCACCTGGTAACATGTCCTGTGTGTATTAAACAATCAGGGGAACACACTCTCCTCACTTATTCTGTTCACCTGGTAACATGTCCCATGTATATTAAACAATCAGGGGAACACACTCTCCTCACTTATACTTTTCACCTGGTAACATGTCCTGTGTGTATTAAACAATCAGGGGAACTCACTCTCCTCGCTTATACTGTTCACCTGGTAACATGTCCTGTGTGTATTAAACAATCAGGGGAACTCACTCTCCTCACTTATACTGTTCACCTGGTAACATGTCCCGTAAGTATTAAACAATCAGGGAAACACAATCTCCTCACTTATACTGTTCACCTGGTAACATGTCCCATGTATATTAAACAATCAGGGGAACACACTCTCCTCACTTATACTGTTCACCTGGTAACATGTCCTGTGTGTATTAAACAATCAGGGGAACTCACTCTCCTCACTTATACTGTTCACCTGGTAACATGTCCTGTGTATATTAAACCATCAGGGGAACACACTCTCCTCACTTATACTGTTCGCCTGGTAACATGTCCCGTGTGTATTAAACAATCAGGGGAACACACTCTCCTCACTTATACTGTTCACCTGGTAACATGTCCTGTGTATATTAAACCATCAGGGGAACACACTCTCCTCACTTATACTGTTCGCCTGGTAACATGTCCCGTGTGTATTAAACAATCAGGGGAACACACTCTCCTCACTTATACTGTGCACCTGGTAACATGTCCTGTGTATATTATACAATCAGGGGAACACAATCTCCTCACTTATACTGTTCACCTGGTAACATGTCCTGTGTGTATTAAACAATCAGGTGAACTCACTCTCCTCACTTATACCGTTCACCTGGTCACATGTCCCGTGTATATTAAACCATCAGGGGAACACACTCTCCTCACTTATACTGTTCACCTGGTAACATGTCCCGTGTGTATTAAACAATCAGGGGAACACATTCCCCTCACTTATAATGTTCACCTGGCAACATGTCCCGCGTATACTAAACGATCAGGGGAACACACTCTCCTCACTTATACTGTTCACCTGGGAACATGTCCCGTGTGTATTAAACAATCAGGGGAACACAATCTCCTCACCTATACTGTTCACCTGGTAACATGTCCCATGTATATGAAACAATCAGGGGAACACAATCTCCTCACCTATACTGTTCACCTGGTAACATGTCCCATGTATATGAAACAATCAGGGGAACACAATCTCCTCACCTATACTGTTCACCTGGTAACATGTCCCATGTATATGAAACAATCAGTGGAACACAATCTCCTCACTTATACTGTTCACCTGGTAACATGTCGTGTGTGTATTAAACAATCAGGGGAACTCACTCTCCTCACTTATACTGTTCACCTGGTAACATGTCCCGTGTGTATTAAACAATCAGGGGAACACAATCTCCTCACTTATACTGTTCACCTGGTAACATGTCCCGTGTGTATTAAACCATCAGGGGAACTCACTCACCTCACTTATACTGTTCACCTGGTAACATGTCCCGTGTGTATTAAACAATCAGGGGAACACAATCTGCTCACTTATACTGTTCACCTGGTAACATGTCCCGTGTGTATTAAACAATCAGGGGAACTCACTCTCCTCACTTATACTGTTCACCTGGTAACATGTCCCGTGTGTATTAAACAATCAGGGGAACACAATCTCCTCACTTATACTGTTCACCTGGTAACATGTCCTGTGTGTATTAAATAATCAGGGGAACACACTCTCCTCACTTCTACTGTTCACCTGGTAACATTTCCCGGTATATTAAACAATGAGCGGAACTCACTCTACTCACTTATACTGTTCACCTGGTATCATGTCCTGTGTTTATTAAACCATCGGGGGAACACACTCTACTCACTTATACTGTTCACCTGGTATCATGTCCCGTGCGTGTTAAACCATGAGGGAGGGGTACACTCTCTCCTCACTTATACTGTTCACCTGGGGAAATGTCCCGACATTATTAAACCATCAGGGGAACACACTCTCCTCACTTATACTGTTCATCTGTTGACATGTCCCATGTATATTAAACCATCAGGGGAACACACTCTCCTCACTTATACTGTTCACCTGGTAACATGTCCCGTGTATATTAAACCATCAGGGGAACAAACTCTCCTCACTTATACTGTTCACCTGGTAACATGTCCTGTGTGTATTAAACAATCAGGTGAACTCACTCTCCTCACTTATACCGTTCACCTGGTAACATGTCCCGTGTATATTAAACCATCAGGGGAACACACTCTCCTCACTTATACTGTTCACCTGGTAACATGTCCCGTGTGTATTAAACAATCAGGGGAACACAATCTCCTCACTTATACTGTTCACCTGGTAACATGTCCCGTGTGTATTAAACAATCAGGGGAACACAATCTCCTCACCTATACTGTTCACCTGGTAACATGTCCCATGTATATTAAACAATCAGGGGAACACAATCTCCTCACTTATACTGTTCACCTGGTAACATGTCGTGTGTGTATTAAACAATCAGGGGAACTCACTCTCCTCACTTATACTGTTCACCTGGTAACATGTCCCGTGTGTATTAAACAATCAGGGGAACTCACTCTCCTCACTTATACTGTTCACCTGGTAACATGTCCCGTGTATATTAAACAATCAGGGGAACACACTCTCCTCAATTAAACAGTTCACCTGGTAACATGTCCCGTGTATATTAAACAATCAGGGGAACACAATCTCCTCACTTATACTGTTCACCTGGTAACATGTCCCGTGTGTATTAAACAATCAGGGGAACACATTCTCCTCACTTATACTGTTCACCTGGTAACATGTCCCGTGTGTATTAAACAATCAGGGGAACTCACTCTCCTCACTTATACTGTTCACCTGGTAACATGTCCCGTGTGTATTAAACAATCAGGGGAACTCACTCTCCTCACTTATACTGTTCACCTGGTAACATGTCCCGTGTATATTAAACAATCAGGGGAACACACTCTCCTCAATTAAACAGTTCACCTGGTAACATGTCCCGTGTATATTAAACAATCAGGGGAACACAATCTCCTCACTTATACTGTTCACCTGGTAACATGTCCCGTGTGTATTAAACAATCAGGGGAACACATTCTCCTCACTTATACTGTTCACCTGGTAACATGTCCCGTGTGTATTAAACAATCAGGGGAACACAATCTCCTCACTTATACTGTTCACCTGGTAACATGTCCCGTGTGTATTAAACAATCAGGGGAACACAATCTCCTCACTTATACTGTTCACCTGGTAACATGTCCCGTGTGTATTAAACAATCAGGGGAACACAATCTCCTCACTTATACTGTTCACCTGGTAACATGTCCCGTGTGTATTAAACAATCAGGGGAACTCACTCTCCTCACTTATACTGTTCACCTGGTAACATGTCCCGTGTGTATTAAACAATCAGGGGAACACAATCTCCTCACTTATACTGTTCACCTGGTAACATGTCCCGTGTGTATTAAACAATCAGGGGAACACAATCTCCTCACTTATACTGTTCACCTGGTAACATGTCCCGTGTGTATTAAACAATCAGGGGAACTCACTCTCCTCACTTATACTGTTCACCTGGTAACATGTCCCGTGTGTATTAAACAATCAGGGTAACACAATCTCCTCACTTATACTGTTCACCTGGTAACATGTCCTGTGTGTATTAAACAATCAGGGGAACACACTCTCCTCACTTCTACTGTTCACCTGGTAACATGTCCCGGTATATAAAACAATCAGGGGAACTCACTCTACTCACTTATACTGTTCACCTGGTATCATGTCCTGTGTTTATTAAACCATCGGGGGAACACACTCTACTCACTTATACTGTTCACCTGGTATCATGTCCTGTGTTTATTAAACCATCGGGGGAACTCACTCTACTCACTTATACTGTTCACCTGGTATCATGTCCTGTGTTTATTAAACCATCAGGGGAACACACTCTCCTCACTTATACTGTTCACCTGGTAACAAGTCCTGTGTGTATTAAACCATGAGGGGAACTCACTCTCTTCACTTATACTGTTCACCTGGGGAAATGTCCTGTCAGTATTAAACGATCAGGGGAACACTCTCTCCTCACTTATACTGTTCACTTGGTAACATGTCCCGTGCGTATTAAACCATCAGGGGAACACACTCTCCTCCCTTAAACTGGTCACATGGTGACATGTCCCGGGTATATTAAACAGTCAGGGGAACTCACTCTACTCACTTATACTTTTCACCTGGTATCATGTCATGTGTTTATTAAACCATCAGGGGAACACACTCTCCTCACTTCTACTGTTCACCTGGTAACATGTCCCGTGTATATTAAACCATCAGGGGAACACACTCTCCTCACTTATACTGTTCACCTGGTAACAAGTCCTGTGTGTATTAAACCATGAGGGGAACTCACTCTCTTCACTTATGCTGTTCACCTGTGGAAATGTCCTGTCAGTATTAAACGATCAGGGGAACACTCTCTCCTCACTTTTACTGTTCACTTGGTAACATGTCCCGTGCGTATTAAACCATCAGGGGAACACACTCTCCTCCCTTAAACTGGTCACATGGTGACATGTCCCGTCAGTATTAAACAATCAGGGGAACACACTCTCCTCACTTATACTGTTCACCTGGTAACTTGTCCCATGTATATTAAACAATCAGGGGAACTCAATCTCCTCACTTATACTGTTCACCTGGTAACATGTCCTGTGTGTATTAAACAATCAGGGGAACACACTCTCCTCACTTATACTGTTCACCTGGTAACATGTCCTGTGTATATTAAACAATCAGGGGAACACACTCTCCTCAATTAAACTGTTCACCTGGTAACATGTCCCGTGTGTATTAAACAATCAGGGGAACACACTCTCCTCACTTATACTGTTCACCTGTTGACATGTCCCGGGTATATTAAACAATCAGGGGAACTCACTCTACTCACTTATACTGTTCACCTGGTATCATGTCCCGTGCGTGTTAAACCATGAGGGAGGGGTACACTCTCTCCTCACTTATACTGTTCACCTGGGGAAATGTCCCGACAGTATCAAACCATCAGGGGAACACACTCTCCTCACTTATACTGTTCATCTGTTGACATGTCCTGACTGTGTTAAAGCATCAGGGGAACACAATCTCCTCACTTATACTGTTCACCTGGTAACATGTCCTGTGTGTATTAAACAATCAGGGGAACTCACTCTCCTCACTTATACTGTTCACCTGGTAACATGTCCCGTGTGTATTAAACAATCAGGGGAACACAATCTCCTCACTTATACTGTTCACCTGGTAACATGTCCTGTGTGTATTAAACAATCAGGGGAACACAATCTCCTCACTTATACTGTTCACCTGGTAACATGTCCCGGTATATTAAACAATCAGGGGAACTCACTCTACTCACTTGTACTGTTCACCTGGTATCATGTCCTGTGTTTATTAAATCCTCGGGGGAACACACTCTCCTCACTTATACTGTTCACCTGGTAACATGTCCCGTGCATGTTAAACCATGAGGGGAACACTCTCTCCTCACTTATACTGTTCACCTGGGGAAATGTCCCGACAGTATTAAACCATCAGTGGAACACTCTCTCCTCCCTTATACTGTTCACCTGGTGACATGTCCCGTGTATATTAAACCATCAGGGGAACACACTCTCCTCACTTCTACTGTTCACCTGGTAACATGTCCCGTGTATATTAAACCATCAGGGGAACACACTCTCCTCACTTCTACTGTTCACCTGGTAACATGTCCCGTGTATATTAAAACATCAGGGGAACACACTCTCCTCACTTATACTGTTCACCTGATGACATGTCCCGGGTATATTAAACAGTCAGGGGAACTCACTCTACTCACTTATCCTGTTCACCTGGTATCATGTCCTGTGTTTATTAAAACATCAGGGGAACACACTCTCCTCACTTATACTGTTCACCTGATGACATGTCCCGGGTATATTAAACAGTCAGGGGAACTCACTCTACTCACTTATCCTGTTCACCTGGTATCATGTCCTGTGTTTATTAAAACATCAGGGGAACACACTCTACTCACTTACACTGTTCACCTGGTAACATGTCCTGTGCGTATTAAAGCATCAGGGGAACTCACTCTCCACACTTATACTGTTCACCTGGTAACATGTCCTGTGTGTATTAAACAATCAGGGGAACACACTCTCCTCACTTATACTGTTCACCTGGTAACATGTCCCGTCATTATTAAACTATTAGGGGAACTCACTCTCCTCACTTATACTGTTCACCTGGTAACATGTCCCGTGTACATTAAACCATCAGGGGATCACACTCTCCTCACTTATACTGTTCACCTGATGACATGTCCCGTGTGTATTAAACAATCAAGGGAACACACTCTCCTCACTTCTACTGTTCACCTGTTGACATGTCCTGTGTGTATTAAAGCATCAGGGGAACACACTCTCCACACTTATACTGTTCACCTGGTAACATGTCCCTTGGGTATTAAACCATCAGGGGAACACACTCTCCTCCCTTAAACTGGTCACATGGTGACATGTCCCGTCAGTATTAAACAATCAGGGGAACACAGTCTCCTGACTTATACTGTTCACCTGGTAACATGTCCTGTGTGTATTAAACAATCAGGGGAACACACTCTCCTCACTTATACTGTTCACCTGGTAACATGTCCCTTCATCATTAAACAGTCAGGGGAACGCACTCTCCTCACTTATACTGTTCATCTGTTGACATGTCCTGACTGTGTTAAAGCATCAGGGGAACTCACTCTCCTCACTTATACTGTTCACCTGGTAACATGTCCCGTGTATATTAAACCATCAGGGGAACACACTCTCCTCACTTATACTGTTCACCTGGTGACATGTCCTGTGTGTATTAAACAATCAGGGGAACACACTCTCCTCACTTATACTGTTGACCTGATGACATGTCCCGGGTATATTAAACAATCAGGGGAACTCACTCTACTCACTTATACTGTTCACCTGGTATCATGTCCTGTGTATATTAGACCATCAGGGGAAAACACTCTCCTCACTTATACTGTTCACCTGGCAACATGTCCCGTGCGTGTTAAACAATGAGGGGAACACTCTCTCCTCACTTATACTGTTCACCTGGTAACATGTCCCGTCACTATTAAACAATCAGGGGAACTCACTCTCCTCACTTATACTGTTCACCTGGGTAAATTTCCCGACAGTATTAAAACATCAGGGAAACACACTCTCCTCACTTATACTGTTCACCTGTTGACATGTCCTTTGTGTATTAAAGCATCAGGGGAACACACTCTCCTCCCTTTTCTGTTCACCTCGTAACATGTCCCGTTTGTATTAAACAATCCGGGGAAGACACTCTCCTCACTTATACTTTTCACCTGGTAACATGTCCCGTGTACATTAAATCATCAGGGGAACACATTCTCCTCACTTATACTGTTCACCTGGTATCATGTCCCGTGTATATTAAACCATCAGGGGAACACACTCTCCTCACTTATACTGTTCACCTGGTGACATGTCCTGTGTGTATTAAACCATGAGGGGAACAAACTCTCCTCACTTATACTGTTCACCTGGTAACATGTCGTGTGTTTTAAACCATCAGGGGAACACACGCTCCTCACTTATACTGTTCACCTGTTGACATGTCGTGTGTTTTAAACCATCAGGGGAACACACTCTCCTCACTTATAATGTTCACCTGGGGAAATGTCCCGTCAGTATTAAACCATCAGGGGAACACACTCTCCTCACATATACAGTTCAGTTGGGTACATGTCCCGTGCGTATTAAACAATCAGGGGAACTCACTCTCCTCACTTATACTGTTCACCTGTTCACATGTCCCGTGCGTATGAAACCATCAGGGGAACACAGTCTCCTCCCTTAAACTGGTCACATGGTGACCTGTCCCGTCAGTATTAAACCATCAGGGGAACACACTCTCCTCACTTTTACTGTTCACCTGGTAACATGTCCTGTGTGTATTAAACAATCAGGGGAACACACTCTCCTCACTTATACTGTTCACCTGGTAACATGTTCCGTCATTATTAAACTATCAGGGGAACTCACTCTCCTCACTTATACTGTTCACCTGGGGAAATGTCCCGACAGTATTAAAACATCAGGGGAACACACTCTCCTCACTTATACTGTTCATCTGTTGACATGTCCTGACTGTCTTAAAGCATCAGGGGAACACACTCTCCTCACTTCTACTGTTCACCAGGTAACATGTCCCGTGTATATTAAAACATCAGGGGAAAACACTCTCCTCACTTATACTGTTCACCTGGTAACATGTCCCGTGTGTATTAAACAATCAGGGGAACACACTCTCCTCACTTATACTGTTCACCTGGTAACATGTCCCGTGTGTATTAAACAATCAGGGGAACACACTCTCCTCACTTATACTGTTCACCTGGTAACATGTCCCGTGTATATTAAACCATCAGGGGAACACACTCTCCTCACTTATACTGTTCACCTGGTGACATGTCCCGGGTATATTAAACAATCAGGGGAACTCACTCTACTCACTTATACTGTTCACCTGGTATCATGTCCTGTGTATATTAAACCATCAGGGGAACACACTCTCCTCACTTTTACTGTTCACCTGGTAACATGTCCCGTGCGTGTTAAACCATGAGGGGAACACTCTCTACTCACTTATACTGTTCACCTGGTGACTTGTCCCGTGCGTATTAAACCATCAGGGGAACACACTCTCCTCAATTAAACTGTTCACATGGCAACATGTCCCATGTATATTAAACCATCAGGGGAACACATTCTCCTCACTTATGCTGTTCACCTGGTATCATGTCCTGTGCATATTAAACCATCAAGGGAACACACTCTCCTCACTTATACTGTTCACCTGGTAACATGTCCCGTGCGTGTTAAACAATCAGGGGAACACAATCTCCTCACTTATACTGTTCACCTGGTAACATGTCCCGGTATATTAAACAATCAGGGGAACTCACTCTACTCACTTGTACTGTTCACCTGGTATCATGTCCTGTGTTTATTAAACCATCGGGGGAACACACTCTCCTCACTTATACTGTTCACCTGGTAACATGTCCCGTGCATGTTAAACCATGAGGGGAACACTCTCTCCTCACTTATACTGTTCACCTGGGGAAATGTCCCGACAGTATTAAACCATCAGTGGAACACTCTCTCCTCCCTTATACTGTTCACCTGGTGACATGTCCCGTGTATATTAAACCATCAGGGGAACACACTCTCCTCACTTATACTGTTCACCTGGTAACATGTCCCGTGTACATTAAACCATCAGGGGAACACACTCTCCTCACTTCTACTGTTCACCTGGTATCATGTCCCGTGTATATTAAACCATCAGGGGAACACACTCTCCTCACTTATACTGTTCACCTGATGACATGTCCCGGGTATATTAAACAGTCAGGGGAACTCACTCTACTCACTTATCCTGTTCACCTGGTATCATGTCCCGTGTATATTAAACCATCAGGGGAACACACTCTCCTCACTTATACTGTTCACCTGATGACATGTCCCGGGTATATTAAACAGTCAGGGGAACTCACTCTACTCACTTATCCTGTTCACCTGGTAACATGTCCTGTGTTTATTAAAACATCAGGGGAACTCACTCTCCTCACTTATACTGTTCACCTGGGAACATGTCCCTTGGGTATTAAACCATCAGGGGAACACACTCTCCTCCCTTAAACTGGTCACATGGTGACATGTCCCGTCAGTATTAAACAATCAGGGGAACACAGTCTCCTGACTTATACTGTTCACCTGGTAACATGTCCTGTGTGTATTAAACAATCAGGGGAACACACTCTCCTCACTTATACTGTTCACCTGGTAACATGTCCCTTCATCATTAAACAGTCAGGGGAACGCACTCTCCTCACTTATACTGTTCATCTGTTGACATGTCCTGACTGTGTTAAAGCATCAGGGGAACTCACTCTCCTCACTTATACTGTTCACCTGGTAACATGTCCCGTGTATATTAAACCATCAGGGGAACACACTCTCCTCACTTATACTGTTCACCTGGTGACATGTCCTGTGTGTATTAAACAATCAGGGGAACACACTCTCCTCACTTATACTGTTGACCTGATGACATGTCCCGGGTATATTAAACAATCAGGGGAACTCACTCTACTCACTTATACTGTTCACCTGGTATCATGTCCTGTGTATATTAGACCATCAGGGGAAAACACTCTCCTCACTTATACTGTTCACCTGGCAACATGTCCCGTGCGTGTTAAACAATGAGGGGAACACTCTCTCCTCACTTATACTGTTCACCTGGTAACATGTCCCGTCACTATTAAACAATCAGGGGAACTCACTCTCCTCACTTATACTGTTCACCTGGGTAAATTTCCCGACAGTATTAAAACATCAGGGAAACACACTCTCCTCACTTATACTGTTCACCTGTTGACATGTCCTTTGTGTATTAAAGCATCAGGGGAACTCACTCTCCTCCCTTTTCTGTTCACCTCGTAACATGTCCCGTTTGTATTAAGCAATCCGGGGAAGACACTCACCTCACTTATACTGTTAGCCTGTTGACATGTCCTGTGGGTATTAAACCATCAGGGGGAACTCACTCTCCTCACTTATACTGTTCACCTGGTAACATGTCCTGTGTGTATTAAACAATCAGGGCAACACACTCTCCTCACTTATACTGTTTACCTGTTGAGATGTCCTGTGTGTATTAAACCATCATGGGAACACACGCTCCTCACTTATACTGTTTACCTGGTAAAATGTCCCGTGTATATTAAACAATCAGGGGAACACACTCTCTTCACTTATACTGTTCACCTGGTAAGGTGTCCCATGTATATTAAACCATCAGGGGAACACACTCTCCTCACTTATACTGTTCACCTGGTAACATGTCCCGTGTATATTAAACCATCAGGGGAAAGCACTCTCCTCACTTATACTGATCACCTGGGAACATGTCCCGTGTATATTAAACCATCAGGGGAACACACTCTCCTCACTTATACTGTTCACCAGGTAACATGTCCCATGTATATTAAACAATCAGGGGAACGCACTCTCCTCACTTCTACTCTTCAACAGGTGACACGTCCCGTGCGTGTTAAACCATCAGGGGAACACACTCTCCTCACTTATACTGCTCACCTGGTAACATGTCCCGTGAGTATTAAACAATCAGGGGAACACACTCTCCTCACTTATACTTTTCACCTGGTAACATGTCCCGTGCACATTAAATCATCAGGGGAACACATTCTGCTCACTTATACTGTTCACCTGGTATCATGTCCCGTGTATATTAAACCATCAGGGGAACACACTCTCCTCACTTATACTGTTCACCTGGTGACATGTCCTGTGTGTATTAAACCATGAGGGGAACAAACTCTCCTCACTTATACTGTTCACCTGGTAACATGTCGTGTGTTTTAAACCATCAGGGGAACACACGCTCCTCACTTATACTGTTCACCTGTTGACATGTCGTGTGTTTTAAACCATCAGGGGAACACACTCTCCTCACTTATAATGTTCACCTGGGGAAATGTCCCGTCAGTATTAAACCATCAGGGGAACACACTCTCCTCACATATACAGTTCAGTTGGGTACATGTCCCGTGCGTATTAAACAATCAGGGGAACTCACTCTCCTCACTTATACTGTTCACCTGTTCACATGTCCCGTGCGTATGAAACCATCAGGGGAACACAGTCTCCTCCCTTAAACTGGTCACATGGTGACATGTCCCATCAGTATTAAACCATCAGGGGAACACACTCTCCTCACTTTTACTGTTCACCTGGTAACATGTCCTGTGTGTATTAAAACATCAGGGGAACACACTCTCCTCACTTATACTGTTCATCTGTTGACATGTCCTGACTGTCTTAAAGCATCAGGGGAACACACTCTCCTCACTTCTACTGTTCACCAGGTAACATGTCCCGTGTATATTAAAACATCAGGGGAAAACACTCTCCTCACTTATACTGTTCACCTGGTAACATGTCCCGTGTGTATTAAACAATCAGGGGAACACACTCTCCTCACTTATACTGTTCACCTGGTGACATGTCCCGGGTATATTAAACAATCAGGGGAACTCACTCTACTCACTTATACTGTTCACCTGGTATCATGTCCTGTGTATATTAAACCATCAGGGGAACACACTCTCCTCACTTTTACTGTTCACCTGGTAACATGTCCCGTGCGTGTTAAACCATGAGGGGAACACTCTCTACTCACTTATACTGTTCACCTGGTGACTTGTCCCGTGCGTATTAAACCATCAGGGGAACACACTCTCCTCAATTAAACTGTTCACATGGCAACATGTCCCATGTATATTAAACCATCAGGGGAACACATTCTCCTCACTTATGCTGTTCACCTGGTATCATGTCCTGTGCATATTAAACCATCAAGGGAACACACTCTCCTCACTTATACTGTTCACCTGGTAACATGTCCCATGCGTGTTAAACAATCAGGGGAACACAATCTCCTCACTTATACTGTTCACCTGGTGACATGTCCTGTTTGCATTAAACCATCAGGGGAACTCACTCTCCTCACTTACACTGTTCACCTGGTAACATGTCCCGTGCGTATTAAACCTTCAGGGGAACACACTTTCCTCACTTCAACTGTTCACATGGTGACATGACCCTTCAGTATTAAACAATCAGGGGAACACAATCTCCTCACTTATACTGTTTACATGGTAACATGTCCCATGTATATTAAACAATCAGGGGAACACACTCTCTTCACATATACTGTTCACCTGGTAACATGTCCCGTGTATATTAAACCATCAGGGGAACACATTCTCCTCACTTATACTGTTCACCTGGTATCATGTCCCGTGTATATTAAACCATCAGGGGAACACATTCTCCTCACTTATGCTGTTCACCTGGTTACATGTTCTGTGTATATTAAAACATCAGGGGAACACACTCTCCTCACATATACTGTTCACCTGGTAACATGTCCTGTGTATATTAAAACATCAGGGGAACACACTCACCTCACTTATACTGTTCACTTGGTGACATGTCCAGTGAATATTAAACCATCAGGGGACCACACTCGCCTCACTTATACTGTTCACCTGGTAACATCACCCGTGAATATTAAACCACCAGGGAAACACAACCTCCTCACTTATACTGTTCATCTGGTGACATGTCCTGTTTGCATTAAACCATCACGGGAACACACTCTCCTCACTTATACTGTTCACCTGGTAACATGTCCTGTTTGCATTAAACCATCAGGGGAACACACTCTCCTCACTGATACAGTTCACTTGGTAACATGTCCCGTGCGTATTAAAGCATCAGGGAAACACACTCTCCTCACTTATACTGTTCACCTGGTAACATGTCCCGTCTATATTAAACCATCAGGGGAACACACTCTCCTCACTTATACTGTTCATCTGGTGACATGTGCTGTTTGCATTAAACCATCAGGGGAACACACTCTCCTCACTTATACTGTTCACCTGATGACATGTCCCGTGTATATTATACCATCAGGGGCACACACTCTCCTCACTTATACTGTTCACCTGGTAATATGTCACGTGTATATTAAAACATCAGGGGAAAGCACTCTCCTCACTTATACTGTTCAACTGGTAACATGTCCCGTGTATATTAAACCATCAGGGGAACACACTCTTCTCACTTATACTGTTCACCTGGTAACATGTCCCGTGTATATTAAACCATCAGGGGAACACACTCTCCTCACTTATACTGTTCACCTGGTAACATGTCCCGTGTGCATTAAACAATCACGGGAACACACTCTCCTCAATTACACTGTTCACCTGGTAACATGTCCCGTGTATATTAAACCATCAGGGGAAAGCCCTCCCCTCAATTACACTGCTCAGCTGGTAACATGTCCTGTGTATATTAAACCATCAGGGGAACACACTCTCCTCACTTATACTGTTCACCTGCTAACATGTCCCGTGTATATTGAACCATCAGGGAAACACACTCTCCTCACTTATACTGTTCACCTGGTAACATGTCCCGTGCGTGTTCAACAATCAGGGGAACACTCTCTCCTCACTTATACTGTTCACCTGGTGACATGTCCTGTGTGTATTAAACCATGAGGGGAACACACTCTCCTCTCTTATACTGTTCACCTGGGGAATTGTCCCGTCAGTATGAAAGAAGCAGGGGAACACACTCTCCACACTTATACTGTTCACCTGGTAAAATGTCCCGTGTATATTAAACCATCAGGGGAACACACTCTCCTCACTTATACTGTTCACCTGGTAACATGTCCCGTGCGTATTAAACCATCAGGGGAACACACTCTCCTCCCTTAAACTGGTCACATGGTGACATGTCCCGTCAGTGTTAAAGAATCAGGGGAACACACTCTCTTCACTTACACTGTTCACCTGGTAATGTGTCCCATGTATATTAAACAATCAGGGGAACACACTCGCCTCACTTGAACTGTTCACCTGGTAACATGTCCCGTCACGATTAAACAATCAGGGGAACATACTCTCCTCAATTCTACTGTTCACCTGCGAACATGTCCCGTGTTTATTAAACAATCAGGGGAACACACTCTCCTCAACTATACTGTTCACCTGGTAACATGTCCCGTGTGTATTAAACCATCAGGGGAACACACTCTCCTCAATTATACTGTTCACCTGGTAACATGTCCCGTGTATATTATACCATCAAGGGAACACATTCTCCTCACTTATACTGTTCACCTGGTAACATGTCCCGTGTATATTAAACCATCATGGGTAAGCCCTCTCCTCACTTATACAGTTCAGCTGGTAACATGTCCCGTGTATATTATACCATCAGGGGAACACACTCTCCTCACTTATACTGTTCACCTGATGACATGTCCCGGGTATATTAAACAATCAGGGGAACTCACTCTCCTCACTTATACTGTTCACCTGGTATCATGTCCTGTGTATATTAAACCATCAGGGGAAAACATTCTCCTCACTTATACTGTTCACCTGATAACATGTCCCGTGCGTATTAAACCATCAGGGCAACACACTCTCCTCACTTATACTGTTCACCTGGTGACATGTCCCGTGTGTATTAAACAATCCGGGGAATACACTCACCTCACTTATACTGTTCACCTGGTAACATGTCCCGTGCTTATTAAACCATCAGGGGAACACACTCTCCTCACTTATACTGTTCACCTGGTAACGTGTCCTGTGTATATTAAACCATCAGGGGAACACACTCTCCTCACTTATACTATTCACCTGTAGACATGTCCTGTGTGTATTAAACCATGAGGGGAACACACTCTACTCACTTATACTGTTCACCTGATAACATGTCCCGTGCGTATTAAACCATCAGGGGAACTCACTCTCTTCACTTATACTGTTCACCTGGGGAAATGTTCTGTCAGTATTAAACCATCAGGGGAACACTCTCTCCTCACTTATACTGTTCACCTGGGGAAATGTCCCGACAGTATTAAACCATCAGGGGAACACACTCTCCTCAGTTATACTGTTCACCTGGTAACATGTCCCGTGTATATTAAACCACCAGGATAACACACTCTCCTCACTTATACTGTTCACCTGGTAACATGTCCTGTGTGCATTAAACCATCAGAGGAACACACTCTCCTCACTTATACTGTTCACCTGGTAACATGTCCTTTGCATATTTATCCATCAGGGGAAAACATTCTGCTCACTTATACTGTTCACCTGGTGACATGTCCCGTGTGTATTAAACAATCAGGGGAACACACACTCCTCACTTATACTGTTCACCTGGTAACATGTCCCGTCAGTATTAAACAATCAGGGGAACACACTCTCCTCAATTATACTGTTCACCTGGTAACATGTCCCGTGCGTGTTAAACCATCAGGGGAACACACTCTCCTCACTTATACTGTTCACCTGGTAACATTTCCCGTGAGTATTAAACCATCAGGGGAACACACTCTCCTCACTTATACTGTTCACCAGGTAACATGTCCCGTGAATATTAAACAATCAGGGGAAAGCACTCCCCTCACTTATACTGTTCTCCTGGCAACATGTCCCGTGTTTATGAAACCATCAGGGGAAAACACTCTCCTCACTTATACCGTTCACCTGATAACATGTCCCGTGTGTATTAAACCATCAGGGGAACACACTCTCCTCACTTATACTGTTCAAATGGTAATATGCCCTGTGTGTATTAAACAATCAGGGGAACACACTCTCCTCAATTATACTGTTCACCTGGTAACATGTCCCGTGTATATTAAACCATCAGGGGAAAGCACTCTCCTCACTTATACTGTTCACCTCGTGACATGTCCCGTCAGTATTAAGCAATCAGGGGAACACACTCTCCTCACTTATACTGTTCACCTGGTAACATGTCCCGTGAATATTAAACCATCAGGGGAAAGCACTCTCCTCACTTTTACTATTCACCTCGTGACATGTCCCGTCAGCATTAAGCAATCAGGGGAACACACTCTCCTCAATTATACTGTTCATCTCGTAACATGTCCCGTGTATATTAAACCAACAGTGGAACACACTCTCCTCACTTATACTGTTCACCTGGTAACATTTCCCTCGTATATTAAACCATCAGGGGAACATACTCTCCTCACTTATAATGTTCACCTTGTAACATGTCCGGTGTGTATTAAACAATCAGGGGAACACACTCTCCTCACTTATACTGTTCACCTGGTAACATTTCCCTCGTATATTAAACCATCAGGGGAACACACTCTCCTCACTTATACTATTCACCTGGTAAAATGTCCCGTGTGTATTAAACAATCAGGGGATCACACTCTCCTCACTTATACTGTTCACCTGGTAACATGTCCCGTGTATATTAAACAATCTGGGGAACACACTCTCCTCAATTATACTGTTCACCTGCTGACATGTTCCGGGTATATTAAAACATCAGGGGAACACACTCTCCTCACTTATACTGTTCACCTGGTAACATGTCCCGTGCGTGTTAAACCATCAGGGGAACACACTCTCCTCACTTATACTGTTCATCTGGTATCATGTCCTGTGTATATTAAACCATCAGGGGAACACACTCCCCTCACTGATACTGTTCACCTGTTGACATCTCGTATTTGTTTAAACCATCAGGGGAACTCACTCTCCTCACTTACACTGTTCACCTGGGAACATGTCCTGTTTGTATTAAACCATCAGGGGAACTCACTCTCCTCACTTACACTGTTTACCTGGTAACATGTCCCGTGCGTATTAAACCATCAGGGGAACACACTCTCTTCACTTATACTCTTCACCTGGCAACATGTCCCGTGTGTATTAAACAATCAGGGGAACACACTCTCTTCACTTATACTGTTCACCTGGTAACATGTCCCGTGTATATTAAACCATCAGGGGAACACATTCTCCTCACTTACACTGTTCACCTGGTAACATGTCCCGGGTGTATTAAACCATCAGAGGAACACACTCTCCTCACTTATACTGTTCACCTGGTAACATGTCCCGTGTATATTAAACCATCGGGGGAACACGCTCTCCTCACTTATTCTGTTCACCTGGTAATAAGTCCCGTGTATATTAAACCAACAGGGGAACACACTCTCCTCACTTATACTGTTCACCTGGTAACATGTCCCGTGTATATTAAACCATCTGGTGAGCACAATCTCCTCACTTATACTGTTCACCTGGTAACATGTCCCGTGTATTTTTAACAATCAGGGGAACACACTCTCCTCACTCATTCTGTTCACCTGGTAACATGTCCCGTGTATATTAAACCATCAGGGGAACACATTCTCCTCACTGATACAGTTCACCTGCTAACATGTCCCGTGTATATTAAACAATGAGGGGAACACACTCTCCTCACTTATACTGTTCACCTGGTAACATGTCCCATGTATATTAAACCATCAGGGGAACACACTCTCTTCACATATACTGTTCACCTGGTAACATGTCCCGTGTATATTAGACCATCAGGGGAACACACTCTCCTCACTTCTACTCTTCACCTGGTGACACGTCCCGTGCGTGTTAAACCATCAGGGGAACACACTCTCCTCACTTATACTGCTCACCTGGTAACATGTCCCGTGAGTATTAAACAATCAGGGGAACACACTCTCCTGACTTATACGTTTCACCTGGTAACATGTCCCGTGTATATTAAACCATCAGCGGAACACATTCTCCTCACTTATACTGTTCACCTGGTAACATGTCCTGTGTATATTAAACCATCAGGGGAAAACAGTCTCCTCACTTATACTGTTCACCTGCTAACATGTCCTGTGTATATTAAACCATCAGGGGAACACACTCCTCACTTACACTGTTCACCTGGTAACATGTCCCGTGTATATTGAACCATCAGGGGAATACACTCTCCTCACTTCTACTGTTCACCTGGTAACATGTCCCGTATATATTATACCATCAGGGGAACACACTCTCCTCACTTATACTGTTCAACTGGTAACATGTCCCGTGTATATTATACCATCAGGGGAACACACTCTCCTCACTTATACTGTTCAACTGGTAACATGTCCCGTGTATATTGATCCATCAGGGGAATACACTCTCCTCACTTATACTGTTCACCTGGTAACATGTCCCGTGTATATTAAACCATCAGGGGAACACATTCTCCTCACTTACACTGTTCACCTGGTAACATGTCCCGTGTATATTGAACCATCAGGGGAATACACTCTCCTCACTTCTACTGTTCACCTGGTAACATGTCCCGTATATATTATACCATCAGGGGAACACACTCTCCTCACTTATACTGTTCACCTGGTAACATGTCCCGTGTATATTATACCATCAGGGGAACACACTCTCCTCACTGAGACTGTTCACCTGGTAACATGTCCCGTGTATATTGAAACATCAGGGGAAAGCACTCTCCTCACTTATACTCTTCACCTGGCAACATGTCCCGGGTGTATTAAACCATCAGGGGAACACACTCTCCTCACTTATACTCTTCACCTGGCAACATGTCCCGGGTGTATTAAACCATCAGGGGAACACATTCTCCTCACTTACACTGTTCACCTGGTAACATGTCCCGTGTATATTAAACAATCAGGGGAAAACACTCTCCTCACTTATACTGTTCACATGGTAACATGTCCCTTGTATATAAAACCATCAGGGGAAAGCCCTCTCCTCACTTATTCTGTTCACCTGGTAATAAGTCCCGTGTATATTAAACCATCAGGCGAACACACTCTCCTCACTTATACTGTTCACCTGGTAACATGTCCCGTGTATATTAAACCATCTGGGGAACACACTCTCCTCACTTATACTGTTCACCTGGTAACATGTCCCGTGTATATTAAACCATCAGGGGAACACAGTCTCATCACTTATACTGTTCACCTGCTAACATGTCCCGTGTATATTAAACCATCAGGGGAACAGACTCTCGTCACTTATACTTTTCATCTGATAACATGTCCCGTGAATATTAAACCATCAGGGGAACACATTCTCCTCACTTATACTGTTCACCTGGTAACATGTCCTGTATTTATAAAACCATCAGGGGAACACACTCTCCTCACTTATACTGTTCACCTGGTAACATGTCCCGTGTATATTAAACCATCTGGGGAACAGACTCTCCTCACTTTTTCTGTTCACCTGCTAACATATCCCGGGTATATTAAACAATCAGGGGAACTCACTCTCCTCGCTTATACTGTTCAAATGGTAACATGTCCTGTATTTATAAAACCATCAGGGGAACACACTCTCCTCACTTATACTGTTCACCTGGTAACATGTCCCGTGTATATTAACCCATCAGGGGAAAGCCCTCTCCTCACTTATACTGTTCACCTGATGACATGTCACGGGTATATTAAACAATCAGGGGAACTCACTCTCCTCGCTTATACTGTTCAACTGGTAACATGTCCTGTGTATATTAAACCATCAGGGGAACACACTCTCCTCACTTATACTGTTCACCTGGTATCATGTCCTGTGTATATTAAACCATCAGGGGAACACACTCTCCTCACTTATACTGTTCACCTGATGACATGTCCCGGGTATATTAAACAATCAGGGGAACTCACTCTCCTCGCTTATACTGTTCAACTGGTAACATGTCCTGTGTATATTAAACCATCAGGGGAACACACTCTCCTCACTTATACTGTTCACCTGGTATCATGTCCTGTGTATATTAAACCATCAGGGGAACACACTCTCCTCACTTATACTGTTCAACTGGTAACATGTCCTGTGTATATTAAACCATCAGGGAACACACTCTCCTCACTTATACTGTTCACCTGTTGACATGTCCTGTTTGTATTAAACCATCAGGGGAACTCACTCTCCTCACTTACATTGTTCACCTGGTAACATGTCCCGTGTGTATTAAACCATCAGGGGAACACACTCTCTTCAATTATACTGTCCACCTGGTAACATGTCCCGTTTATATTAAACCATCAGGGGAACACACTCTCCTCACTTCTCCTCTTCACCTGGTAACATGTCTCCTGCCTGTTAAACCATCATGAGAACACACTCTCCTCACTTATACTGTTCACCTGGTAACATGTCCCGTGTATATTAAACAATCATTGGATCACACTCTCCTCACTTATAATGTTCACCTGGTAACATGTCCCATTCTTTTTTTTTTCTTTCTTTCTTTTGGGCCTCCTTATCTCGAGAGACAATGGATACGCGCCTGGAGGTGGTCAGTGGTTTGTGAAGCAGCGCCTGGAGTGGCTATAAAGGCCAATTCTGGAGTGACAGGCTCTTCCACAGGTGCTGCAGAGAAATTTGTTTGTTGGGGCTGTTGCACAGTTGGCTCTCCCCTTGCGCCTCTGTCTTTTTCCTGCCAACTACTAAGTCTCTTCGACTCGCCACAATTTAGCCCTGTCTTTATGGCTGCCCGCCAGCTCTGGCGAATGCTGGCAACTGACTCCCACGACTTGTGATCAATGTCACACGATTTCATGTCGCGTTTGCAGACGTCTTTATAACGGAGACATGGACGGCCGGTGGGTCTGATACCAGTGGCGAGCTCGCTGTACAATGTGTCTTTGGGGATCCTGCCATCTTCCATGCGGCTCACATGGCCAAGCCATCTCAAGCGCCGCTGACTCAGTAGTGTGTATAAGCTGGGGATGTTGGCCGCTTCAAGGACTTCTGTGTTGGAGATATAGTCCTGCCACCTGATGCCAAGTATTCTCCGAAGGCAGCGAAGATGGAATGAATTGAGACGTCGCTCTTGGCTGGCATACGTTGTCCAGGCCTCGCTGCCGTAGAGCAAGGTACTGAGGACACAGGCCTGATACACTCGGACTTTTGTGTTCCGTGTCAGTGCGCCATTTTCCCACACTCTCTTGGCCAGTCTGAACATAGCAGTGGAAGCCTTACCCATGCGCTTGTTGATTTCTGCATCTAGAGACAGGTTACTGGTGATAGTTGAGCCTAGGTAGGTGAACTCTTGAACCACTTCCAGAGCGTGGTCGCCAATATTGATGGATGGAGCATTTCTGACATCCTGCCCCATGATGTTCGTTTTCTTGAGGCTGATGGTTAGGCCAAATTCATTGCAGGCAGACGCAAACCTGTCGATGAGACTCTGCAGGCATTCTTCAGTGTGAGATGTTAAAGCAGCATCGTCAGCAAAGAGGAGTTCTCTGATGAGGACTTTCCGTACTTTGGACTTCGCTCTTAGACGGGCAAGGTTGAACAACCTGCCCCCTGATCTTGTGTGGAGGAAAATTCCTTCTTCAGAGGATTTGAACGCATGTGAAAGCAGCAGGGAGAAGAAAATCCCAAAAAGTGTGGGTGCGAGAACACAGCCCTGTTTCACACCACTCAGGATAGGAAAGGGCTCTGATGAGGAGCCACCATGTTGAATTGTGCCTTTCATATTGTCATGGAATGAGGTGATGATACTTAGTAGCTTTGGTGGACATCCGATCTTTTCTAGTAGTCTGAAGAGACCACGTCTGCTGACGAGGTCAAAGGCTTTGGTGAGATCAATGAAAGCAATGTAGAGGGGCATCTGTTGTTCTGTATATTAAACAATCAGGGGGACACACTCTCCTGACTTATACTGTTCAGCTGGTAACATGTCCCGTGTATATTATACCATCAGGGGAACATACTGTCCTCACTTATACTGTTCACCTGGTAACATGTCCCGTCAGTATTAAACAATCAGCGGGACACACTCTCCTGACTTATACTGTTCAGCTGGTAACATGTCCTGTGTATATTAAAACATCAGGGGAACACATTTTCCTCACTTATACTGTTCACCTGGTAACATGTCCTGTGTATATTAAAACATCAGGGGAAAGCACTATCCTCACTTATAATGTTCACCTAGTAACATGTCCCGTGTATATTAAACCATCAGGGGAACTCACACTCCTCACCTATACTGTTCACATGGTAACATGTCCCTTGTATATTAAACCATCATGGGTAAGCCCTCTCCTCACTTATACTGTTCACCTGGTAACATGTCCCGTGTATGTTAAACCATCAGGGGAACTCACTCTCCTCACCTATACTGTTCACCTGGTAACATGTCCCGTGTATGTTAAACCATCAGGGGAACTCAATCTCCTCACCTATACTGTTCACCTGGTAACATGTCCCGTGTATATTAAACCATCATGGGTAAGCCCTCTCCTCACTTATACTGTTCACCTGGTAACATGCCCCGTGTATATTATACCATCAGGGGAACACACTCTCCTCACTTATACTGTTCACCTGGTAACATGTCCCGTGTATATTAAACCATCAGGGAACACACTCTCCTCACTTATCCTGCTCTCCTGATGACATGTCCCGGGTATATTAAACAATCAGGGGAACTCACTCTCCTCACTTATACTGTTCACCTGGTAACATGTCCCGTGTATATTGAACCATCAGGGGAATACAGTCTCATCACTTATACTGTTCACCTGGTAACATGTCCCGTGTATATTAAACCATCAGGGGAACACACTCTCCTCACTTATACTGTTCACCTGGTAACATGTCCCGTGTATATTAAACCATCAGGGGAAAGCCCTCACCTCACTTATTCTGTTCACCTGGTAATAAGTCCCGTGTATATTAAACCATCAGGGGAACACACTCTCCTCACTTATACTGTTCACCTGGGAACATGTCTCGTGTATATTAAACCATCTGGGGAACACACTCTCCTCACTTATACTGTTCACCTGGTAACATGTCCCGTGTATATTTAACAATCAGGGGAACACACTCTCCTCACTTATACTGTTCACCTGGTAACATGTCCCGTGTATATTAAACCATCAGGGGAACACATTCTCCTCACTGATACTTTTCACCTGCTAACATGTCCCGTGTATATTAAACCATTTGGGGAACACACTCTCCTCACTTATACTGTTCACCTGGTAACATGTCCGGTGTATATTAAACAATGAGGGGAACACACTCTCCTCACTTATACTCGTCACCTTGTAACATGTCCCACGTATATTAAGCAATCAGGGGAACAGGCTCTCTTCACTTATACTGTTCACCTGGTAACATGTCCCATGTATATTAAACCATCAGGGGAACACACTCTCTTCACATATACTGTTCACCTGGTAACATGTCCCGTGAGTGTTAAACAATCAGCGGGACACACTCTCCTGACTTATACTGTTCACCCGGTATCATGTCCCGTATGTATTAAACCATCAGGGGAACTCACTCTCCTCACCTATACTGTTCACCTGGTAACATGTCCCGTGTATATTAAACCATCAGGGGAAAGCCCTCACCTCACTTATTCTGTTCACCTGGTAATAAGTCCCGTGTATATTAAACCATCAGGGGAACACACTCTCCTCACTTATTCTGTTCACCTGGTAACATGTCCCGTGTATATTTAACAATCAGGGGAAAACACTCTCCTCACTTATACTGTTCACATGGTAACATGTCCCGTGAATATTAAACCATCAGGGGAACACATTCTCCTCACTGATACTGTTCACCTTCTAACATGTCCCATGTATATTTAACAATCAGGGGAAAACACTCTCCTCACTTAAACTGTTCACCTGGTAACATGTCCCGTGAGTATTAAACAATCAGGGGGACACACTCTCCTGACATATACTGTTCAGCTGGTAACATGTCCCGTGTATATTATACCATCAGGGGAACACACTGTCCTCACTTATACTGTTCACCTGGTAACATGTCCCGTCAGTATTAAACAATCAGCGGGACACACTCTCCTGACTTATACTGTTCAGCTGGTAACATGTCCTGTGTGTATTAAAACATTAGGGGAAAGCACTCTCCTCACTAATAATGTTCACCTGGTAACATGTCCCGTGTATATTAAACCATCAGGGGAACTCACTCTCCTCACCGATACTGTTCACCTGGTAACATGTCCCGTGTATATTAAACCATCATGGGTAAGCCCTCTCCTCACTTATACTGTTCACCTGGTAACATGCCCCGTGTATATTATACCATCAGGGGAACACACTCTCCTCACATATACTGTTCACCTGGTAACATGTCCCGTGTATATTAAACCATCAGGGGAACACACTCTCCTCACTTATCCTGTTCACCTGATGACATGTCCCGGGTATATTAAAAAATCAGGGGAACTCACTCTCCTCACTTATACTGTTCACCTGGTAACATGTCCCGTGTATATTAAACCATCAGGGGAACACACTCTCCTCACTTATACTGTTCACCTGGTAACATGTCCCGTGTATATTAAACCATCAGGGGAAAGCCCTCACCTCACTTATTCTGTTCACCTGGTAATAAGTCCCGTGTATATTAAACCATAAGGGGAACACACTCTCCTCACTTATACTGTTCACCTGGTAACATGTCTCGTGTATAGTAAACCATCTGGGGAACACACTCTCCTCACTTATACTGTTCACCTGGTAACATGTCCCGTGTATATTAAACCATCAGGGGAACACATTCTCCTCACTGATACTGTTCACCTGCTAACATGTCCCGTGTATATTAAACCATCTGGGGAACACACTCTCCTCACTTATACTGTTCATCTGGTAACATGTCCCGTGTATATTTAACAATCAGGGGAAAACACTCTCCTCACTTATACTGTTCACCTGGTAACATGTCCCGTGTATATTTAACAATCAGGGGAACACACTCTCCTCACTTATACTGTTCACCTGCTAACATGTCCCGTGTATATTAAACCATCTGGGGAACACACTCTCCTCACTTATACTGTTCACCTGGTAACATGTCCCACGTATATTAAGCAATCAGGGGAACAGGCTCTCTTCACTTATACTGTTCACCTGGTAACATGTCCCATGTATATTAAACCATCAGGGGAACTCACTCTCCTCACCTATACTGTTCACCTGGTAACATGTGCCGTGTATATTAATCCATCATGGGTAAGCCCTCTCCTCACTTATACTGTTCACCTGGTAACATGTCCCGTGTATATTATACCATCAGGGGAACACACTCTCCTCACTTATACTGTTCACCTGGTAACATGTCCCGTGTATATTAAACCATCAGGGGAACACACTCTCCTCACCTATACTGTTCACCTGGTAACATGTCCCGTGTATATTAAACCATCAGGGGACCTCACTCTCCTCACCTATACTGTTCACCTGGTAACATGTCCCGTGTATATTAAACCATCAGGGGAACTCACTCTCCTCACCTATACTGTTCACCTGGTAACATGTCCCGTATATATTAAACCATCATGGGTAAGCCCTCTCCTCACTTATACTTTTCACCTGGTAACATGTCCCGTGTATATTATACCATCAGGGGAACACACTCTCCTCACTTATACTGTTCACCTGGTAACATGTCCCGTGTATATTAAACCATCAGGGGAACACACTCTCCTCACTTATACTGTTCACCTGGTAACATGTCCTGTTTGTATTAAACCATCAGGGGAACTCACTCTCCTCACTTACACTGTTTACCTGGTAACCTGTCCCGTGTGTATTAAACCATCAGGGGAACACACTCTCTTCACTTCTACTCTTCACCTGGCAACATGTCCCGTGTATATTAAACCATCAGGGGAACACACTCTCCTCACTTCTACTGTTCACCTGGTAACATGTCCCCTGCCTGTTAAACCATCAGGGGAACACACTCTCCTCACTTATACTGTTCATCTGGTAACATGTCCCGTGTATATTAAACCATCAGGGGAACACACTCTCCTCACTTATACTGTTCACCTGGTGACACGTCCCGTCAGTATTAAACAATCATTGGATCACACTCTCCTCACTTATACTGTTCACCTGGTAACATGTCCCATGTATATTAAACCATCAGGGGAACTCACTCTCCTCACTTACACTGTTCTCCTGGTAACATGTCCCGTGTATATTAAACCATCATGGGTAAGCCCTCTCCTCACTTATACTTTTCACCTGGTAACATGTCCCGTGTATATTATACCATCAGGGGAACACACTCTCCTCACTTATACTGTTCACCTGGTAACATGTCCCGTGTATATTAAACCATCAGGGGAACACACTCTCCTCACTTATACTGTTCACCTGTTGACATGTCCTGTTTGTATTAAACCATCAGGGGAACTCACTCTCCTCACTTACACTGTTCACCTGGTAACATGTCCTGTTTGTATTAAACCATCAGGGGAACTCACTCTCCTCACTTATACTCTTCACCTGGCAACATGTCACGTGTATATTAAACCATCAGGGGAACACACTCTCCTCACTTATACTGTTCACCTGGTAACATGTCCCATGTATATTAAACCATGAGGAGAACACATTCTCCTCACTTATACTGTTCACCTGCTAACATGTCCCATGTATATTGAACCATCAGGGGAATACAGTCTCATCACTTATACTGTTCACCTGGTAACATGTCCCGTGTATATTAAACCATCAGGGGAACAGACTCTCCTCACTTATACTGTTCACCTGGTAACATGTCCCGTGTATATTAAACCATCAGGGGAACACACTCTCCTCACTTATACTGTTCACCTGGTAACATGTCTCGGGAATATTAAACCATCTGGGGAACACACTCTCCTCACTTATACTGTTCACCTGGTAACATGTCCCGTGTATATTTAACAATCAGGGGAACACACTCTCCTCACTTATACTGTTCACCTGGTAACCTGTCCCGTGTATATTAAACCATCAGGGGAACACATTCTCTTCACTGATACTGTTCACCTGCTAACATGTCCCGTGTATATTAAACAATCTGGGGAACACACTCTCCTCACTTATGCAGTTCACCTGGTAACATGTCTCACGTATATTAAGCAATCAGGGGAACAGGCTCTCTTCACTTATACTGTTCACCTGGTAACATGTCCCATGTATATTAAACCATCAGGGGAACACACTCTCTTCACATATACTGTTCAACTGGTAACATGTCCCGTGAGTGTTAAACAATCAGCGGGACACACTCTCCTGACTTATACTGTTCACCTGGTAACATGTCCCGTGTATATTAAACCATCATGGGTAAGCCCTCTCCTCACTTATACTGTTCACCTGGTAACATGTCCCGTGTATATTATACCATCAGGGGAACACACTCTCCTCACTTATACTGTTCACCTGGTAACATGTCCCGTGTATATTAAACCATCAGGGGAACACACTCTCCTCACCTATACTGTTCACCTGGTAACATGTCCCGTGTATATTAAACCATCAGGGGAACTCACTCTCTTCACCTATACTGTTCACCTGGTAACATGTCCCGTGTATATTAAACCATCAGGGGAACTCACTCTCCTCACCTATACTGTTCACCTGGTAACATGTACCGTGTATATTAAACCATCATGGGTAAGCCCTCTCCTCACTTATACTTTTCACCTGGTAACATGTCCCGTGTATATTAAACCATCAGGGGAACACACTCTCCTCTATTATCCTGTTCACCTGTTGACATGTCCTTTTTGTATTAAACCATCAGGGGAACTCACTCTCCTCACTTACACTGTTCACCTGGTAACATGTCCCGTGTATTTTAAACCATCAGGGGAACTCACTCTCTTCACCTATACTGTTCACCTGGTAACATGTCCCGTGTATATTAAACCATCAGGGGAACTCACTCTCTTCACCTATACTGTTCACCTGGTAACATGTCCCGTGTATATTAAACCATCAGGGGAACTCACTCTCCTCACCTATACTGTTCACCTGGTAACATGTCCCGTGTATATTAAACCATCAGGGGAACTCACTCTCCTCACTTACACTGTTCACCTGGTAACATGTCCTGTTTGTATTAAACCATCAGGGGAACTCGCTCTCCTCACTTACACTGTTTAGCTGGTAACCTGTCCCGTGTGTATTAAACCATCAGGGGAACACATTCTCTTCACTTATACTCTTCACCTGGCAACATGTCCCGTGTATATTAAACCATCAGGGGAACACACTCTCCTCACTTCTACTGTTCACCTGGTAACATGTCCCCTGCCTGTTAAACCATCAGGGGAACACACTCTCCTCACTTATACTGTTCATCTGGTAACATGTCCCGTGTATATTAAACCATCAGTGGAACACACTCTCCTCACTTATACTGTTCACCTGGTGACACGTCC
This sequence comes from Heterodontus francisci, assembly GCF_036365525.1. Classification (NCBI taxonomy): domain Eukaryota; kingdom Metazoa; phylum Chordata; class Chondrichthyes; order Heterodontiformes; family Heterodontidae; genus Heterodontus; species Heterodontus francisci. The sequence goes on from NW_027141326.1 coordinate 270,668, forward strand.
CGTCAGTATTAAACAATCATTGGATCACACTCTCCTCACTTATACTGTTCACCTGGTAACATGTCCCATGTATATTAAACCATCAGGGGAACACACTCTCCTCACTTATACTGTTCTCCTGGTAACATGTCCCGTGTATATTAAACCATCATGGGTAAGCCCACTCCTCACTTATACTTTTCACCTGGTAACATGTCCCGTGTATATTATACCATCAGGGGAACACACTCTCCTCACTTATACTGTTCACCTGGTAACATGTCCCGTGTATATTAAACCATCAGGGGAACACACTCTCCTCACTTATACTGTTCACCTGTTGACATGTCCTGTTTGTATTAAACCATCAGGGGAACTCACTCTCCTCACTTACACTGTTCACCTGGTAACATGTCCTGTTTGTATTAAACCATCAGGGGAACTCACTCTCCTCACTTACACTGTTTACCTGGTAACCTGTCCCGTGTGTATTAAACCATCAGGGGAACACACTCTCTTCACTTATACTCTTCACCTGGCAACATGTCCCGTGTATATTAAACCATCAGGGGAACACACTCTCCTCACTTATACTGTTCACCTGGTAACATGTCCCATGTATATTAAACCATCAGGGGAACACATTATCCTCACTTATACTGTTCACCTGCTAACATGTCCCGTGTATATTCAACCATCAGGGGAACACACTCTCCTCACTTATACTGTTCACCTGGTGACACGTCCCGTCAGTATTAAACAATCATTTGATCACACTCTCCTCACTTATACTGTTCACCTGGTAACATGTCCCATGTATATTAAACCATCAGGGGAACACATTCTCCTCACTTATACTGTTCACCTGCTAACATGTCCCGTGTATATTCAACCATCAGGGGAACACATTCTCCTCACTTATACTGTTCACCTGCTAACATGTCCCATGTATATGAAACCATCAGGGGAACACATTCTCCTCACTTATACTGTTCACCTGCTAACATGTCCCGTGTATATTGAACCATCAGGGGAACACACTCTCCTCACTTATACTGTTCCCCTGGTGACACGTCCCGTCAGTATTAAACAATCATTGGATCACACTCTCCTCACTTATACTGTTCACCTGCTAACATGTCCCATGTATATTAAACCATCAGGGGAACACATTCTCCTCACTTATACTGTTCACCTGCTAACATGTCCCGTGTATATTGAACCATCAGGGGAACACACTCTCCTCACTTATACTGTTCACCTGGTAACATGTCCCGTGTATATTAAACCATCAGGGGCAAGCCCTCACCTCACTTATTCTGTTCAACTGGTAATAAGTCCCGTGTATATTAAACCATCAGGGGAACACACTCTCCTCACTTATGCTGTTCACCTGGTAACATGTCCCGTGTATATTAAACCATCTGGGGAACACACTCTCCTCACTTATACTTTCACCTGGTAACATGTCCCGTTTATATTAAACCATCAGGGTAATACATTCTCCTCACTTATACTGTTCACCTGGTAACATGTCCCGGGAGTATTAAACCATCAGGGGAACACACTCTCCTCACCTATACTGTTCACCTGGTAACATGTCCCATGTATATTAAACCATGAGGGGAACACATTCTCCTCACTTATACTGTTCACCTGGTAACATGTCCTGTGTATATTAAACCATCAGGGGAACACACTCTCCTCACTTATACTGTTCACCTGGTAACATGTCCCATGTATATTAAACCATGAGGGGAGCACACTCTCCTCACTTATACTGTTCACTTGGTAACATGTCCCGTGTGTATTAAACAATCAGGGGAACACATTCTCCTCACTTATACTGTTCACCTGCTAACATGTCCCGTGTATATTAAACAATCATTGGATCACACTCTCCTCACTTATACTGTTCACCTGGTAACATGTCCCGGGAGTATTAAACCATCAGGGGAAAAGACTCTCCTCACTTATACTGTTGACCTGGTAACATGTCCCGTGCATATTGAACCATCAGGGGAATACAGTCTCATCACTTATACTGTTCACCTGGTAACATGTCCCGTGTATATCAAACCATCAGGGGAACACACTCTCATCACTTATACTGTTCACCTGGTAACATGTCCCGTGTATATTAAACCATCAGGGGAAAGCCCTCACCTCACATATTCTGTTCACCTGCTAATAAGTCCCGTGTATATTAAACCATCAGTGGAACACACTCTCCTCACTTATACTGTTCACCTGGTAACATGTCCCGTGTATATTAAACCATCAGGGGAAAGCCCTCACCTCACTTATTCTGTTCACCTGCTAATAAGTCCCGTGTATATTAAACCATCAGGGGAACACACTCTCCTCACTTATACTGTTCACCTGGCAACATGTCCCGTGTATATTAAACCGTCAGGGGAACACACTCTCCTCACTTCTACTGTTCACCTGGTAACATGTCCCCTGCCTGTTAAACCATCAGGGGAACACACTCTCCTCACTTATACTGTTCACCTGGTGACACGTCCCGTCAGTATTAAACAATCATTGGATCACACTCTCCTCACTTATACTGTTCACCTGGTAACATGTCCCATGTATATTAAACCATCAGGGGAACACACTCTCCTCACTTATACTGTTCTCCTGGTAACATGTCCCGTGTATATTAAACCATCATGGGTAAGCCCTCTCCTCACTTATACTTTTCACCTGGTAACATGTCCCGTGTATATTATACCATCAGGGGAACACACTCTCCTCACTTATACTGTTCACCTGGTAACATGTCCCGTGTATATTAAACCATCAGGGGAACACACTCTCCTCACTTATACTGTTCACCTGTTGACATGTCCTGTTTGTATTAAACCATCAGGGGAACTCACTCTCCACACTTACACTGTTCACCTGGTAACATGTCCTGTTTGTATTAAACCATCAGGGGAACTCACTCTCCTCACTTACACTGTTTACCTGGTAACCTGTCCCGTGTGTATTAAACCATCAGTGGAAAACACTCTCTTCACTTATACTCTTCACTTGGCAACATGTCACGTGTATATTAAACCATCAGGGGAACACACTCTCCTCACTTCTACTGTTCACCTGGTAACATGTCCCCTGCCTGTTAAACCATCAGGGGAACACACTCTCCTCACTTATCCTGTTCATCTGGTAACATGTCCCGTGTATATTAAACCATCAGGGGAACTCACTCTCCTCACCTATACTGTTCACCTGGTAACATGTACCGTGTATATTAAACCATCATGGGTAAGCCCTCTCCTCACTTATACTTTTCACCTGGTAACATGTCCCGTGTATATTAAACCATCAGGGGAACACACTCTCCTCTATTATCCTGTTCACCTGTTGACATGTCCTTTTTGTATTAAACCATCAGGGGAACTCACTCTCCTCACTTACACTGTTCACCTGGTAACATGTCCCGTGTATATTAAACCATCAGGGGAACTCACTCTCTTCACCTATACTGTTCACCTGGTAACATGTCCCGTGTATATTAAACCATCAGGGGAACTCACTCTCTTCACCTATACTGTTCACCTGGTAACATGTCCCGTGTATATTAAACCATCAGGGGAACTCACTCTCCTCACCTATACTGTTCACCTGGTAACATGTCCCGTGTATATTAAACCATCAGGGGAACTCACTCTCCTCACTTACACTGTTCACCTGGTAACATGTCCTGTTTGTATTAAACCATCAGGGGAACTCGCTCTCCTCACTTACACTGTTTAGCTGGTAACCTGTCCCGTGTGTATTAAACCATCAGGGGAACACATTCTCTTCACTTATACTCTTCACCTGGCAACATGTCCCGTGTATATTAAACCATCAGGGGAACACACTCTCCTCACTTCTACTGTTCACCTGGTAACATGTCCCCTGCCTGTTAAACCATCAGGGGAACACACTCTCCTCACTTATACTGTTCATCTGGTAACATGTCCCGTGTATATTAAACCATCAGTGGAACACACTCTCCTCACTTATACTGTTCACCTGGTGACACGTCCCGTCAGTATTAAACAATCATTGGATCACACTCTCCTCACTTATACTGTTCACCTGGTAACATGTCCCATGTATATTAAACCATCAGGGGAACACACTCTCCTCACTTATACTGTTCTCCTGGTAACATGTCCCGTGTATATTAAACCATCATGGGTAAGCCCACTCCTCACTTATACTTTTCACCTGGTAACATGTCCCGTGTATATTATACCATCAGGGGAACACACTCTCCTCACTTATACTGTTCACCTGGTAACATGTCCCGTGTATATTAAACCATCAGGGGAACACACTCTCCTCACTTACACTGTTCACCTGGTAACCTGTCCCGTGTGTATTAAACCATCAGGGGAACACACTCTCTTCACTTATACTCTTCACCTGGCAACATGTCCCGTGTATATTAAACCATCAGGGGAACACACTCTCCTCACTTATACTGTTCACCTGGTAACATGTCCCATGTATATTAAACCATCAGGGGAACACATTATCCTCACTTATACTGTTCACCTGCTAACATGTCCCGTGTATATTCAACCATCAGGGGAACACACTCTCCTCACTTATACTGTTCACCTGGTGACACGTCCCGTCAGTATTAAACAATCATTTGATCACACTCTCCTCACTTATACTGTTCACCTGGTAACATGTCCCATGTATATTAAACCATCAGGGGAACACATTCTCCTCACTTATACTGTTCACCTGCTAACATGTCCCGTGTATATTCAACCATCAGGGGAACACATTCTCCTCACTTATACTGTTCACCTGCTAACATGTCCCATGTATATGAAACCATCAGGGGAACACATTCTCCTCACTTATACTGTTCACCTGCTAACATGTCCCGTGTATATTGAACCATCAGGGGAACACACTCTCCTCACTTATACTGTTCCCCTGGTGACACGTCCCGTCAGTATTAAACAATCATTGGATCACACTCTCCTCACTTATACTGTTCACCTGCTAACATGTCCCATGTATATTAAACCATCAGGGGAACACATTCTCCTCACTTATACTGTTCACCTGCTAACATGTCCCGTGTATATTGAACCATCAGGGGAACACACTCTCCTCACTTATACTGTTCACCTGGTAACATGTCCCGTGTATATTAAACCATCAGGGGCAAGCCCTCACCTCACTTATTCTGTTCAACTGGTAATAAGTCCCGTGTATATTAAACCATCAGGGGAACACACTCTCCTCACTTATGCTGTTCACCTGGTAACATGTCCCGTGTATATTAAACCATCTGGGGAACACACTCTCCTCACTTATACTTTCACCTGGTAACATGTCCTGTGTATATTTAACAATCAGGGGAACACATTCTCCTCACTTATACTGTTCACCTGCTAACATGTCCCGTGTATATTAAACCATCAGGGTAATACATTCTCCTCACTTATACTGTTCACCTGGTAACATGTCCCGGGAGTATTAAACCATCAGGGGAACACACTCTCCTCACCTATACTGTTCACCTGGTAACATGTCCCATGTATATTAAACCATGAGGGGAACACATTCTCCTCACTTATACTGTTCACCTGGTAACATGTCCTGTGTATATTAAACCATCAGGGGAACACACTCTCCTCACTTATACTGTTCACCTGGTAACATGTCCCATGTATATTAAACCATGAGGGGAGCACACTCTCCTCACTTATACTGTTCACCTGGTAACATGTCCCGTGTGTATTAAACAATCAGGGGAACACATTCTCCTCACTTATACTGTTCACCTGCTAACATGTCCCGTGTATATTAAACAATCATTGGATCACACTCTCCTCACTTATACTGTTCACCTGGTAACATGTCCCGGGAGTATTAAACCATCAGGGGAAAAGACTCTCCTCACTTATACTGTTGACCTGGTAACATGTCCCGTGCATATTGAACCATCAGGGGAATACAGTCTCATCACTTATACTGTTCACCTGGTAACATGTCCCGTGTATATCAAACCATCAGGGGAACACACTCTCCTCACTTATACTGTTCACCTGGTAACATGTCCCGTGTATATTAAACCATCAGGGGAAAGCCCTCACCTCACATATTCTGTTCACCTGCTAATAAGTCCCGTGTATATTAAACCATCAGTGGAACACACTCTCCTCACTTATACTGTTCACCTGGTAACATGTCCCGTGTATATTAAACCATCAGGGGAAAGCCCTCACCTCACTTATTCTGTTCACCTGCTAATAAGTCCCGTGTATATTAAACCATCAGGGGAACACACTCTCCTCACTTATACTGTTCACCTGGCAACATGTCCCGTGTATATTAAACCGTCAGGGGAACACACTCTCCTCACTTCTACTGTTCACCTGGTAACATGTCCCCTGCCTGTTAAACCATCAGGGGAACAAACTCTCCTCACTTATACTGTTCACCTGGTGACACGTCCCGTCAGTATTAAACAATCATTGGATCACACTCTCCTCACTTATACTGTTCACCTGGTAACATGTCCCATGTATATTAAACCATCAGGGGAACACACTCTCCTCACTTATACTGTTCTCCTGGTAACATGTCCCGTGTATATTAAACCATCATGGGTAAGCCCTCTCCTCACTTATACTTTTCACCTGGTAACATGTCCCGTGTATATTATACCATCAGGGGAACACACTCTCCTCACTTATACTGTTCACCTGGTAACATGTCCCGTGTATATTAAACCATCAGGGGAACACACTCTCCTCACTTATACTGTTCACCTGTTGACATGTCCTGTTTGTATTAAACCATCAGGGGAACTCACTCTCCACACTTACACTGTTCACCTGGTAACATGTCCTGTTTGTATTAAACCATCAGGGGAACTCACTCTCCTCACTTACACTGTTTACCTGGTAACCTGTCCCGTGTGTATTAAACCATCAGTGGAAAACACTCTCTTCACTTATACTCTTCACTTGGCAACATGTCACGTGTATATTAAACCATCAGGGGAACACACTCTCCTCACTTCTACTGTTCACCTGGTAACATGTCCCCTGCCTGTTAAACCATCAGGGGAACACACTCTCCTCACTTATCCTGTTCATTTGGTAACATGTCCCGTGTATATTAAACCATCAGGGGAACACACTCTCCTCACTTATACTGTTCACCTGGTGACACGTCCCGTCAGTATTAAACAATCATTGGATCACACTCTCCTCACTTATACTGTTCACCTGGTAACATGCCCCATGTATATTAAACCATCAGGGGAACACATTCTCCTCACTTATACTGTTCACCTGGTAACATGTCCCGTGTATATCAAACCATCAGGGGAACACACTCTCCACACTTATACTGTTCACCTGGTAACATGTCCCGTGTATATCAAACCATCAGGGGAACACACTCTCCTCACTTATAATGTTCACCTGGTAACATGTCCCGTGTATATCAAACCATCAGGGGAACACACTCTCCTCACTTATACTGTTCACCAGCTAACATGTCCCGTGTATATTGAACCATCAGGGGAATACAGTCTCATCACTTATACTGTTCACCTGGTAACATGTCCCGTGTGTATTAAACCATCAGGGGAACACACTCTCCTCACTTATACTGTTCACCTGGTAACATGTCCCGTGTATATTAAACCATCAGGGGAAAGCCCTCACCTCACTTATTCTGTTCACCTGGTAATAAGTCCCGTGTATATTAAACCATCAGGGGAACACACTCTCCTCACTTATACTGTTCACCTGGTAGCATGTCCCGTGTGTATTAAACCATCAGGGGAAAGCCCTCACCTCACTTATTCTGTTCACCTGGTAATAAGTCCCGTGTATATTAAACCATCAGGGGAACACAATCTCCTCACTTATTCTGTTCACCTGGTAATAAGTCCCGTGCATATTAAACCATCAGGGGAACACATTCTCCTCACTGATACTGTTCACCTGCTAACATGTCCCGTGTATATTAAACCATCTGGGGAACACACTCTCCTCACTTATACAGTTCACCTGGTAACATGTCTCACGTATATTAAGCAATCAGGGGAACAGGCTCTCTTCACTTATACTGTTCACCTGGTAACATGTCCCATGTATATTAAACCATCAGGGGAACACACTCTCTTCACATATACTGTTCACCTGGTAACATGTCCCGTGAGTGTTAAACAATCAGCGGGACACACTCTCCTGACTTATACTGTTCACCTGGTAACATGTCCCGTGTATATTAAAACATCAGGGGAACTCACTCTCCTCACCTATACTGTTCACCTGGTAACATGTCCCGTGTATAATAAACCATCAGGGGAACACCCTCTCTTCACATATACTGTTCACCTGGTAACATGTCCCGTGAGTGTTAAACAATCAGCGGGACACACTCTCCTCACTTATACTGTTCACCTGGTAACATGTCTCGGGTATATTAAACCATCTGGGGAACACACTCTCCTCACTTATACTGTTCACCTGGTAACATGTCCCGTGTATATTTAACAATCAGGGGAACACACTCTCCTCACTTATACTGTTCACCTGGTAACATGTCCCGTGTATATTAAACCATCAGGGGAACACATTCTCCTCACTGATACTGTTCACCTGCTAACATGTCCCGTGTATATTAAACCATCTGGGGAACACACTCTCCTCACTTATACAGTTCACCTGGTAACATGTCTCACGTATATTAAGCAATCAGGGGAACAGGCTCTCTTCACTTATACTGTTCACCTGGTAACATGTCCCATGTATATTAAACCATCAGGGGAACACACTCTCTTCACATATACTGTTCACCTGGTAACATGTCCCGTGAGTGTTAAACAATCAGCGGGACACACTCTCCTGACTTATACTGTTCACCTGGTAACATGTCCCGTGTATATTAAACCATCAGGGGAACTCACTCTCCTCACCTATACTGTTCACCTGGTAACATGTCCCGTGTATATTAAACCATCATGGGTAAGCCCTCTCCTCACTTATACTGTTCACCTGGTAACATGTCCCGTGTATATTATACCATCAGGGGAACACACTCTCCTCACTTATACTGTTCACCTGGTAACATGTCCCGTGTATATTAAACCATCAGGGGAACACACTCTCCTCACCTATACTGTTCACCTGGTAACATGTCCCGTGTATATTAAACCATCAGGGGAACTCACTCTCTTCACCTATACTGTTCACCTGGTAACATGTCCCGTGTATATTAAACCATCAGGGGAACACACTCTCCTCACTTATACTGTTCACCTGGTAACATGTTCCGTGTATATCAAACCATCAGGGGAACACACTCTCCTCACTTATACTGTTCACCTGGTAACATGTCCCGTGTATATTGAACCATCAGGGGAATACAGTCTCATCACTTATACTGTTCACCTGGTAACATGTCCCGTGTATATTAAACCATCAGGGGAACACACTCTCCTCACTTATACTGTTCACCTGCTAACATGTCCCGTGTATATTGAACCATCAGGGGAATACAGTCTCATCACTTATACTGTTCACCTGGTAACATGTCCCGTGTATATTAAACCATCAGGGGAACACACTCTCCTCACTTATACTGTTCACCTGGTAATAAGTCCCGTGTATATTAAACCATCAGGGGAACACACTCTCCTCACTTATACTGTTCACCTGGTAACATGTCCCGTGTGTATTAAACCATCAGGGGAAAGCCCTCACCTCACTTATTCTGTTCACCTGGTAATAAGTCCCGTGTATATTAAACCATCAGGGGAACACACTCTCCTCACTTATACTGTTCACCTGGTAACATGTCCCGTGTATATTTAACAATCATTGGATCACACTCTCCTCACTTATACTGTTCACCTGGTAACATGTCCCATGTATATTAAACCATCAGGGGAACTCACTCTCCTCACTTACACTGTTCTCCTGGTAACATGTCCCGTGTATATTAAACCATCATGGGTAAGCCCTCTCCTCACTTATACTTTTCACCTGGTAACATGTCCCGTGTATATTATACCATCAGGGGAACACACTCTCCTCACTTATACTGTTCACCTGGTAACATGTCCCGTGTATATTAAACCATCAGGGGAACACACTCTCCTCACTTATACTGTTCACCTGTTGACATGTCCTGTTTGTATTAAACCATCAGGGGAACTCACTCTCCTCACTTACACTGTTCACCTGGTAACATGTCCTGTTTGTATTAAACCATCAGGGGAACTCACTCTCCTCACTTATACTCTTCACCTGGCAACATGTCACGTGTATATTAAACCATCAGGGGAACACACTCTCCTCACTTATACTGTTCACCTGGTAACATGTCCCATGTATATTAAACCATGAGGAGAACACATTCTCCTCACTTATACTGTTCACCTGCTAACATGTCCCATGTATATTGAACCATCAGGGGAATACAGTCTCATCACTTATACTGTTCACCTGGTAACATGTCCCGTGTATATTAAACCATCAGGGGAACAGACTCTCCTCACTTATACTGTTCACCTGGTAACATGTCCCGTGTATATTAAACCATCAGGGGAACACACTCTCCTCACTTATACTGTTCACCTGGTAACATGTCTCGGGAATATTAAACCATCTGGGGAACACACTCTCCTCACTTATACTGTTCACCTGGTAACATGTCCCGTGTATATTTAACAATCAGGGGAACACACTCTCCTCACTTATACTGTTCACCTGGTAACCTGTCCCGTGTATATTAAACCATCAGGGGAACACATTCTCTTCACTGATACTGTTCACCTGCTAACATGTCCCGTGTATATTAAACAATCTGGGGAACACACTCTCCTCACTTATGCAGTTCACCTGGTAACATGTCTCACGTATATTAAGCAATCAGGGGAACAGGCTCTCTTCACTTATACTGTTCACCTGGTAACATGTCCCATGTATATTAAACCATCAGGGGAACACACTCTCTTCACATATACTGTTCAACTGGTAACATGTCCCGTGAGTGTTAAACAATCAGCGGGACACACTCTCCTGACTTATACTGTTCACCTGGTAACATGTCCCGTGTATATTAAACCATCATGGGTAAGCCCTCTCCTCACTTATACTGTTCACCTGGTAACATGTCCCGTGTATATTATACCATCAGGGGAACACACTCTCCTCACTTATACTGTTCACCTGGTAACATGTCCCGTGTATATTAAACCATCAGGGGAACACACTCTCCTCACCTATACTGTTCACCTGGTAACATGTCCCGTGTATATTAAACCATCAGGGGAACTCACTCTCTTCACCTATACTGTTCACCTGGTAACATGTCCCGTGTATATTAAACCATCAGGGGAACTCACTCTCCTCACCTATACTGTTCACCTGGTAACATGTACCGTGTATATTAAACCATCATGGGTAAGCCCTCTCCTCACTTATACTTTTCACCTGGTAACATGTCCCGTGTATATTAAACCATCAGGGGAACACACTCTCCTCTATTATCCTGTTCACCTGTTGACATGTCCTTTTTGTATTAAACCATCAGGGGAACTCACTCTCCTCACTTACACTGTTCACCTGGTAACATGTCCCGTGTATTTTAAACCATCAGGGGAACTCACTCTCTTCACCTATACTGTTCACCTGGTAACATGTCCCGTGTATATTAAACCATCAGGGGAACTCACTCTCTTCACCTATACTGTTCACCTGGTAACATGTCCCGTGTATATTAAACCATCAGGGGAACTCACTCTCCTCACCTATACTGTTCACCTGGTAACATGTCCCGTGTATATTAAACCATCAGGGGAACTCACTCTCCTCACTTACACTGTTCACCTGGTAACATGTCCTGTTTGTATTAAACCATCAGGGGAACTCGCTCTCCTCACTTACACTGTTTAGCTGGTAACCTGTCCCGTGTGTATTAAACCATCAGGGGAACACATTCTCTTCACTTATACTCTTCACCTGGCAACATGTCCCGTGTATATTAAACCATCAGGGGAACACACTCTCCTCACTTCTACTGTTCACCTGGTAACATGTCCCCTGCCTGTTAAACCATCAGGGGAACACACTCTCCTCACTTATACTGTTCATCTGGTAACATGTCCCGTGTATATTAAACCATCAGTGGAACACACTCTCCTCACTTATACTGTTCACCTGGTGACACGTCCCGTCAGTATTAAACAATCATTGGATCACACTCTCCTCACTTATACTGTTCACCTGGTAACATGTCCCATGTATATTAAACCATCAGGGGAACACACTCTCCTCACTTATACTGTTCTCCTGGTAACATGTCCCGTGTATATTAAACCATCATGGGTAAGCCCACTCCTCACTTATACTTTTCACCTGGTAACATGTCCCGTGTATATTATACCATCAGGGGAACACACTCTCCTCACTTATACTGTTCACCTGGTAACATGTCCCGTGTATATTAAACCATCAGGGGAACACACTCTCCTCACTTATACTGTTCACCTGTTGACATGTCCTGTTTGTATTAAACCATCAGGGGAACTCACTCTCCTCACTTACACTGTTCACCTGGTAACATGTCCTGTTTGTATTAAACCATCAGGGGAACTCACTCTCCTCACTTACACTGTTTACCTGGTAACCTGTCCCGTGTGTATTAAACCATCAGGGGAACACACTCTCTTCACTTATACTCTTCACCTGGCAACATGTCCCGTGTATATTAAACCATCAGGGGAACACACTCTCCTCACTTATACTGTTCACCTGGTAACATGTCCCATGTATATTAAACCATCAGGGGAACACATTATCCTCACTTATACTGTTCACCTGCTAACATGTCCCGTGTATATTCAACCATCAGGGGAACACACTCTCCTCACTTATACTGTTCACCTGGTGACACGTCCCGTCAGTATTAAACAATCATTTGATCACACTCTCCTCACTTATACTGTTCACCTGGTAACATGTCCCATGTATATTAAACCATCAGGGGAACACATTCTCCTCACTTATACTGTTCACCTGCTAACATGTCCCGTGTATATTCAACCATCAGGGGAACACATTCTCCTCACTTATACTGTTCACCTGCTAACATGTCCCATGTATATGAAACCATCAGGGGAACACATTCTCCTCACTTATACTGTTCACCTGCTAACATGTCCCGTGTATATTGAACCATCAGGGGAACACACTCTCCTCACTTATACTGTTCACCTGGTAACATGTCCCGTGTATATTAAACCATCAGGGGCAAGCCCTCACCTCACTTATTCTGTTCAACTGGTAATAAGTCCCGTGTATATTAAACCATCAGGGGAACACACTCTCCTCACTTATGCTGTTCACCTGGTAACATGTCCCGTGTATATTAAACCATCTGGGGAACACACTCTCCTCACTTATACTTTCACCTGGTAACATGTCCCGTTTATATTAAACCATCAGGGTAATACATTCTCCTCACTTATACTGTTCACCTGGTAACATGTCCCGGGAGTATTAAACCATCAGGGGAACACACTCTCCTCACCTATACTGTTCACCTGGTAACATGTCCCATGTATATTAAACCATGAGGGGAACACATTCTCCTCACTTATACTGTTCACCTGGTAACATGTCCTGTGTATATTAAACCATCAGGGGAACACACTCTCCTCACTTATACTGTTCACCTGGTAACATGTCCCATGTATATTAAACCATGAGGGGAGCACACTCTCCTCACTTATACTGTTCACTTGGTAACATGTCCCGTGTGTATTAAACAATCAGGGGAACACATTCTCCTCACTTATACTGTTCACCTGCTAACATGTCCCGTGTATATTAAACAATCATTGGATCACACTCTCCTCACTTATACTGTTCACCTGGTAACATGTCCCGGGAGTATTAAACCATCAGGGGAAAAGACTCTCCTCACTTATACTGTTGACCTGGTAACATGTCCCGTGCATATTGAACCATCAGGGGAATACAGTCTCATCACTTATACTGTTCACCTGGTAACATGTCCCGTGTATATCAAACCATCAGGGGAACACACTCTCATCACTTATACTGTTCACCTGGTAACATGTCCCGTGTATATTAAACCATCAGGGGAAAGCCCTCACCTCACATATTCTGTTCACCTGCTAATAAGTCCCGTGTATATTAAACCATCAGTGGAACACACTCTCCTCACTTATACTGTTCACCTGGTAACATGTCCCGTGTATATTAAACCATCAGGGGAAAGCCCTCACCTCACTTATTCTGTTCACCTGCTAATAAGTCCCGTGTATATTAAACCATCAGGGGAACACACTCTCCTCACTTATACTGTTCACCTGGCAACATGTCCCGTGTATATTAAACCGTCAGGGGAACACACTCTCCTCACTTCTACTGTTCACCTGGTAACATGTCCCCTGCCTGTTAAACCATCAGGGGAACACACTCTCCTCACTTATACTGTTCACCTGGTGACACGTCCCGTCAGTATTAAACAATCATTGGATCACACTCTCCTCACTTATACTGTTCACCTGGTAACATGTCCCATGTATATTAAACCATCAGGGGAACACACTCTCCTCACTTATACTGTTCTCCTGGTAACATGTCCCGTGTATATTAAACCATCATGGGTAAGCCCTCTCCTCACTTATACTTTTCACCTGGTAACATGTCCCGTGTATATTATACCATCAGGGGAACACACTCTCCTCACTTATACTGTTCACCTGGTAACATGTCCCGTGTATATTAAACCATCAGGGGAACACACTCTCCTCACTTATACTGTTCACCTGTTGACATGTCCTGTTTGTATTAAACCATCAGGGGAACTCACTCTCCACACTTACACTGTTCACCTGGTAACATGTCCTGTTTGTATTAAACCATCAGGGGAACTCACTCTCCTCACTTACACTGTTTACCTGGTAACCTGTCCCGTGTGTATTAAACCATCAGTGGAAAACACTCTCTTCACTTATACTCTTCACTTGGCAACATGTCACGTGTATATTAAACCATCAGGGGAACACACTCTCCTCACTTCTACTGTTCACCTGGTAACATGTCCCCTGCCTGTTAAACCATCAGGGGAACACACTCTCCTCACTTATCCTGTTCATCTGGTAACATGTCCCGTGTATATTAAACCATCAGGGGAACTCACTCTCCTCACCTATACTGTTCACCTGGTAACATGTACCGTGTATATTAAACCATCATGGGTAAGCCCTCTCCTCACTTATACTTTTCACCTGGTAACATGTCCCGTGTATATTAAACCATCAGGGGAACACACTCTCCTCTATTATCCTGTTCACCTGTTGACATGTCCTTTTTGTATTAAACCATCAGGGGAACTCACTCTCCTCACTTACACTGTTCACCTGGTAACATGTCCCGTGTATATTAAACCATCAGGGGAACTCACTCTCTTCACCTATACTGTTCACCTGGTAACATGTCCCGTGTATATTAAACCATCAGGGGAACTCACTCTCTTCACCTATACTGTTCACCTGGTAACATGTCCCGTGTATATTAAACCATCAGGGGAACTCACTCTCCTCACCTATACTGTTCACCTGGTAACATGTCCCGTGTATATTAAACCATCAGGGGAACTCACTCTCCTCACTTACACTGTTCACCTGGTAACATGTCCTGTTTGTATTAAACCATCAGGGGAACTCGCTCTCCTCACTTACACTGTTTAGCTGGTAACCTGTCCCGTGTGTATTAAACCATCAGGGGAACACATTCTCTTCACTTATACTCTTCACCTGGCAACATGTCCCGTGTATATTAAACCATCAGGGGAACACACTCTCCTCACTTCTACTGTTCACCTGGTAACATGTCCCCTGCCTGTTAAACCATCAGGGGAACACACTCTCCTCACTTATACTGTTCATCTGGTAACATGTCCCGTGTATATTAAACCATCAGTGGAACACACTCTCCTCACTTATACTGTTCACCTGGTGACACGTCCCGTCAGTATTAAACAATCATTGGATCACACTCTCCTCACTTATACTGTTCACCTGGTAACATGTCCCATGTATATTAAACCATCAGGGGAACACACTCTCCTCACTTATACTGTTCTCCTGGTAACATGTCCCGTGTATATTAAACCATCATGGGTAAGCCCACTCCTCACTTATACTTTTCACCTGGTAACATGTCCCGTGTATATTATACCATCAGGGGAACACACTCTCCTCACTTATACTGTTCACCTGGTAACATGTCCCGTGTATATTAAACCATCAGGGGAACACACTCTCCTCACTTACACTGTTCACCTGGTAACCTGTCCCGTGTGTATTAAACCATCAGGGGAACACACTCTCTTCACTTATACTCTTCACCTGGCAACATGTCCCGTGTATATTAAACCATCAGGGGAACACACTCTCCTCACTTATACTGTTCACCTGGTAACATGTCCCATGTATATTAAACCATCAGGGGAACACATTATCCTCACTTATACTGTTCACCTGCTAACATGTCCCGTGTATATTCAACCATCAGGGGAACACACTCTCCTCACTTATACTGTTCACCTGGTGACACGTCCCGTCAGTATTAAACAATCATTTGATCACACTCTCCTCACTTATACTGTTCACCTGGTAACATGTCCCATGTATATTAAACCATCAGGGGAACACATTCTCCTCACTTATACTGTTCACCTGCTAACATGTCCCGTGTATATTCAACCATCAGGGGAACACATTCTCCTCACTTATACTGTTCACCTGCTAACATGTCCCATGTATATGAAACCATCAGGGGAACACATTCTCCTCACTTATACTGTTCACCTGCTAACATGTCCCGTGTATATTGAACCATCAGGGGAACACACTCTCCTCACTTATACTGTTCCCCTGGTGACACGTCCCGTCAGTATTAAACAATCATTGGATCACACTCTCCTCACTTATACTGTTCACCTGCTAACATGTCCCATGTATATTAAACCATCAGGGGAACACATTCTCCTCACTTATACTGTTCACCTGCTAACATGTCCCGTGTATATTGAACCATCAGGGGAACACACTCTCCTCACTTATACTGTTCACCTGGTAACATGTCCCGTGTATATTAAACCATCAGGGGCAAGCCCTCACCTCACTTATTCTGTTCAACTGGTAATAAGTCCCGTGTATATTAAACCATCAGGGGAACACACTCTCCTCACTTATGCTGTTCACCTGGTAACATGTCCCGTGTATATTAAACCATCTGGGGAACACACTCTCCTCACTTATACTTTCACCTGGTAACATGTCCTGTGTATATTTAACAATCAGGGGAACACATTCTCCTCACTTATACTGTTCACCTGCTAACATGTCCCGTGTATATTAAACCATCAGGGTAATACATTCTCCTCACTTATACTGTTCACCTGGTAACATGTCCCGGGAGTATTAAACCATCAGGGGAACACACTCTCCTCACCTATACTGTTCACCTGGTAACATGTCCCATGTATATTAAACCATGAGGGGAACACATTCTCCTCACTTATACTGTTCACCTGGTAACATGTCCTGTGTATATTAAACCATCAGGGGAACACACTCTCCTCACTTATACTGTTCACCTGGTAACATGTCCCATGTATATTAAACCATGAGGGGAGCACACTCTCCTCACTTATACTGTTCACCTGGTAACATGTCCCGTGTGTATTAAACAATCAGGGGAACACATTCTCCTCACTTATACTGTTCACCTGCTAACATGTCCCGTGTATATTAAACAATCATTGGATCACACTCTCCTCACTTATACTGTTCACCTGGTAACATGTCCCGGGAGTATTAAACCATCAGGGGAAAAGACTCTCCTCACTTATACTGTTGACCTGGTAACATGTCCCGTGCATATTGAACCATCAGGGGAATACAGTCTCATCACTTATACTGTTCACCTGGTAACATGTCCCGTGTATATCAAACCATCAGGGGAACACACTCTCCTCACTTATACTGTTCACCTGGTAACATGTCCCGTGTATATTAAACCATCAGGGGAAAGCCCTCACCTCACATATTCTGTTCACCTGCTAATAAGTCCCGTGTATATTAAACCATCAGTGGAACACACTCTCCTCACTTATACTGTTCACCTGGTAACATGTCCCGTGTATATTAAACCATCAGGGGAAAGCCCTCACCTCACTTATTCTGTTCACCTGCTAATAAGTCCCGTGTATATTAAACCATCAGGGGAACACACTCTCCTCACTTATACTGTTCACCTGGCAACATGTCCCGTGTATATTAAACCGTCAGGGGAACACACTCTCCTCACTTCTACTGTTCACCTGGTAACATGTCCCCTGCCTGTTAAACCATCAGGGGAACAAACTCTCCTCACTTATACTGTTCACCTGGTGACACGTCCCGTCAGTATTAAACAATCATTGGATCACACTCTCCTCACTTATACTGTTCACCTGGTAACATGTCCCATGTATATTAAACCATCAGGGGAACACACTCTCCTCACTTATACTGTTCTCCTGGTAACATGTCCCGTGTATATTAAACCATCATGGGTAAGCCCTCTCCTCACTTATACTTTTCACCTGGTAACATGTCCCGTGTATATTATACCATCAGGGGAACACACTCTCCTCACTTATACTGTTCACCTGGTAACATGTCCCGTGTATATTAAACCATCAGGGGAACACACTCTCCTCACTTATACTGTTCACCTGTTGACATGTCCTGTTTGTATTAAACCATCAGGGGAACTCACTCTCCACACTTACACTGTTCACCTGGTAACATGTCCTGTTTGTATTAAACCATCAGGGGAACTCACTCTCCTCACTTACACTGTTTACCTGGTAACCTGTCCCGTGTGTATTAAACCATCAGTGGAAAACACTCTCTTCACTTATACTCTTCACTTGGCAACATGTCACGTGTATATTAAACCATCAGGGGAACACACTCTCCTCACTTCTACTGTTCACCTGGTAACATGTCCCCTGCCTGTTAAACCATCAGGGGAACACACTCTCCTCACTTATCCTGTTCATTTGGTAACATGTCCCGTGTATATTAAACCATCAGGGGAACACACTCTCCTCACTTATACTGTTCACCTGGTGACACGTCCCGTCAGTATTAAACAATCATTGGATCACACTCTCCTCACTTATACTGTTCACCTGGTAACATGCCCCATGTATATTAAACCATCAGGGGAACACATTCTCCTCACTTATACTGTTCACCTGGTAACATGTCCCGTGTATATCAAACCATCAGGGGAACACACTCTCCACACTTATACTGTTCACCTGGTAACATGTCCCGTGTATATCAAACCATCAGGGGAACACACTCTCCTCACTTATAATGTTCACCTGGTAACATGTCCCGTGTATATCAAACCATCAGGGGAACACACTCTCCTCACTTATACTGTTCACCAGCTAACATGTCCCGTGTATATTGAACCATCAGGGGAATACAGTCTCATCACTTATACTGTTCACCTGGTAACATGTCCCGTGTGTATTAAACCATCAGGGGAACACACTCTCCTCACTTATACTGTTCACCTGGTAACATGTCCCGTGTATATTAAACCATCAGGGGAAAGCCCTCACCTCACTTATTCTGTTCACCTGGTAATAAGTCCCGTGTATATTAAACCATCAGGGGAACACACTCTCCTCACTTATACTGTTCACCTGGTAGCATGTCCCGTGTGTATTAAACCATCAGGGGAAAGCCCTCACCTCACTTATTCTGTTCACCTGGTAATAAGTCCCGTGTATATTAAACCATCAGGGGAACACAATCTCCTCACTTATTCTGTTCACCTGGTAATAAGTCCCGTGCATATTAAACCATCAGGGGAACACATTCTCCTCACTGATACTGTTCACCTGCTAACATGTCCCGTGTATATTAAACCATCTGGGGAACACACTCTCCTCACTTATACAGTTCACCTGGTAACATGTCTCACGTATATTAAGCAATCAGGGGAACAGGCTCTCTTCACTTATACTGTTCACCTGGTAACATGTCCCATGTATATTAAACCATCAGGGGAACACACTCTCTTCACATATACTGTTCACCTGGTAACATGTCCCGTGAGTGTTAAACAATCAGCGGGACACACTCTCCTGACTTATACTGTTCACCTGGTAACATGTCCCGTGTATATTAAAACATCAGGGGAACTCACTCTCCTCACCTATACTGTTCACCTGGTAACATGTCCCGTGTATAATAAACCATCAGGGGAACACCCTCTCTTCACATATACTGTTCACCTGGTAACATGTCCCGTGAGTGTTAAACAATCAGCGGGACACACTCTCCTCACTTATACTGTTCACCTGGTAACATGTCTCGGGTATATTAAACCATCTGGGGAACACACTCTCCTCACTTATACTGTTCACCTGGTAACATGTCCCGTGTATATTTAACAATCAGGGGAACACACTCTCCTCACTTATACTGTTCACCTGGTAACATGTCCCGTGTATATTAAACCATCAGGGGAACACATTCTCCTCACTGATACTGTTCACCTGCTAACATGTCCCGTGTATATTAAACCATCTGGGGAACACACTCTCCTCACTTATACAGTTCACCTGGTAACATGTCTCACGTATATTAAGCAATCAGGGGAACAGGCTCTCTTCACTTATACTGTTCACCTGGTAACATGTCCCATGTATATTAAACCATCAGGGGAACACACTCTCTTCACATATACTGTTCACCTGGTAACATGTCCCGTGAGTGTTAAACAATCAGCGGGACACACTCTCCTGACTTATACTGTTCACCTGGTAACATGTCCCGTGTATATTAAACCATCAGGGGAACTCACTCTCCTCACCTATACTGTTCACCTGGTAACATGTCCCGTGTATATTAAACCATCATGGGTAAGCCCTCTCCTCACTTATACTGTTCACCTGGTAACATGTCCCGTGTATATTATACCATCAGGGGAACACACTCTCCTCACTTATACTGTTCACCTGGTAACATGTCCCGTGTATATTAAACCATCAGGGGAACACACTCTCCTCACCTATACTGTTCACCTGGTAACATGTCCCGTGTATATTAAACCATCAGGGGAACTCACTCTCTTCACCTATACTGTTCACCTGGTAACATGTCCCGTGTATATTAAACCATCAGGGGAACACACTCTCCTCACTTATACTGTTCACCTGGTAACATGTTCCGTGTATATCAAACCATCAGGGGAACACACTCTCCTCACTTATACTGTTCACCTGGTAACATGTCCCGTGTATATTGAACCATCAGGGGAATACAGTCTCATCACTTATACTGTTCACCTGGTAACATGTCCCGTGTATATTAAACCATCAGGGGAACACACTCTCCTCACTTATACTGTTCACCTGCTAACATGTCCCGTGTATATTGAACCATCAGGGGAATACAGTCTCATCACTTATACTGTTCACCTGGTAACATGTCCCGTGTATATTAAACCATCAGGGGAACACACTCTCCTCACTTATACTGTTCACCTGGTAATAAGTCCCGTGTATATTAAACCATCAGGGGAACACACTCTCCTCACTTATACTGTTCACCTGGTAACATGTCCCGTGTGTATTAAACCATCAGGGGAAAGCCCTCACCTCACTTATTCTGTTCACCTGGTAATAAGTCCCGTGTATATTAAACCATCAGGGGAACACACTCTCCTCACTTATACTGTTCACCTGGTAACATGTCCCGTGTATATTTAACAATCAGGGGAACACACTCTCCTCACTTATACTGTTCACCTGGTAACATGTCCCGTGCATATTAAACCATCAGGGGAACACATTCTCCTCACTGATACTGTTCACCTGCTAACATGTCCCGTGTATATTAAACCATCTGGGGAACACACTCTCCTCACTTATTCTGTTCACCTGGTAACATGTCTCACGTATATTAAGCAATCAGGGGAACAGGCTCTCTTCACTTATACTGTTCACCTGGTAACATGTCCCATGTATATTAAACCATCAGGGGAACACACTCTCTTCACATATACTGTTCACCTGGTAACATGTCCCGTGAGTGTTAAACAATCAGCGGGACACACTCTCCTGACTTATACTGTTCACCTGGTAACATGTCCCGTGTATATTAAACCATCAGGGGAACTCACTCTCCTCACCTATACTGTTCACCTGGTAACATGTCCCGTGAGTGTTAAACAATCAGCGGGACACACTCTCCTGACTTATACTGTTCACCTGGTAACATGTCCCGTGTATATTAAACCATCAGGGGAACACATTCTCCTCACCTATACTGTTCACCTGCTAACATGTCCCGTGTATATTAAACCATCTGGGGAACACACTCTCCTCACTTATACAGTTCACCTGGTAACATGTCTCACGTATATTAAGCAATCAGGGGAACAGGCTCTCTTCACTTATACTGTTCACCTGGTAACATGTCCCATGTATATTAAACCATCAGGGGAACACACTCTCTTCACATATACTGTTCACCTGGTAACATGTCCCGTGAGTGTTAAACAATCAGCGGGACACACTCTCCTGACTTATACTGTTCACCTGGTAACATGTCCCGTGTATATTAAACCATCAGGGGAACTCACTCTCCTCACCTATACTGTTCACCTGGTAACATGTCCCGTGTATATTAAACCATCATGGGTAAGCCCTCTCCTCACTTATACTGTTCACCTGGTAACATGTCCCGTGTATATTATACCATCAGGGGAACACACTCTCCTCACTTATACTGTTCACCTGGTAACATGTCCCGTGTATATTAAACCATCAGGGGAACACACTCTCCTCACCTATACTGTTCACCTGGTAACATGTCCCGTGTATATTAAACCATCAGGGGAACTCACTCTCTTCACCTATACTGTTCACCTGGTAACATGTCCCGTGTATATTAAACCATCAGGGGAACACACTCTCCTCACTTATACTGTTCACCTGGTAACATGTCCCGTGTATATCAAACCATCAGGGGAACACACTCTCCTCACTTATACTGTTCACCTGGTAACATGTCCCGTGTATATCAAACCATCAGGGGAACACACTCTCCTCACTTATACTGTTCACCTGGTAACATGTCCCGTGTATATTAAACCATGAGGGGAACACATTCTCCTCACTTATACTGTTCACCTGCTAACATGTCCCGTGTATATTGAACCATCAGGGGAATACAGTCTCATCACTTATACTGTTCACCTGGTAACATGTCCCGTGTATATTAAACCATCAGGGGAACACACTCTCCTCACTTATACTGTTCACCTGGTAACATGTCCCGTGTATATTAAACCATCAGGGGAAAGCCCTCACCTCACTTATTCTGTTCACCTGGTAATAAGTCCCGTGTATATTAAACCATCAGGGGAACACACTCTCCTCACTTATACTGTTCACCTGGTAACATGTCCCGTGTATATTTAACAATCAGGGGAACACACTCTCCTCACTTATACTGTTCACCTGCTAACATGTCCCGTGTATATTGAACCATCAGGGGAATACAGTCTCATCACTTATACTGTTCACCTGGTAACATGTCCCGTGTATATCAAACCATCAGGGGAACACACTCTCCTCACTTATACTGTTCACCTGGTAACATGTCCCGTGTATATCAAACCATCAGGGGAACACACTCTCCTCACTTATACTGTTCACCTGGTAACATGTCCCGTGTATATTAAACCATGAGGGGAACACATTCTCCTCACTTATACTGTTCACCTGCTAACATGTCCCGTGTATATTGAACCATCAGGGGAATACAGTCTCATCACTTATACTGTTCACCTGGTAACATGTCCCGTGTATATTAAACCATCAGGGGAACACACTCTCCTCACTTATACTGTTCACCTGCTAACATGTCCCGTGTATATTGAACCATCAGGGGAATACAGTCTCATCACTTATACTGTTCACCTGGTAACATGTCCCGTGTATATTAAACCATCAGGGGAACACACTCTCCTCACTTATACTGTTCACCTGGTAACATGTCCCGTGTATATTAAACCATCAGGGGAAAGCCCTCACCTCACTTATTCTGTTCACCTGGTAATAAGTCCCGTGTATATTAAACCATCAGGGGAACACACTCTCCTCACTTATACTGTTCACCTGGTAACATGTCCCGTGTGTATTAAACCATCAGGGGAAAGCCCTCACCTCACTTATTCTGTTCACCTGGTAATAAGTCCCGTGTATATTAAACCATCAGGGGAACACACTCTCCTCACTTATACTGTTCACCTGGTAACATGTCCCGTGTATATTTAACAATCAGGGGAACACACTCTCCTCACTTATACTGTTCACCTGGTAACATGTCCCGTGCATATTAAACCATCAGGGGAACACATTCTCCTCACTGATACTGTTCACCTGCTAACATGTCCCGTGTATATTAAACCATCTGGGGAACACACTCTCCTCACTTATACAGTTCACCTGGTAACATGTCTCACGTATATTAAGCAATCAGGGGAACAGGCTCTCTTCACTTATACTGTTCACCTGGTAACATGTCCCATGTATATTAAACCATCAGGGGAACACACTCTCTTCACATATACTGTTCACCTGGTAACATGTCCCGTGAGTGTTAAACAATCAGCGGGACACACTCTCCTGACTTATACTGTTCACCTGGTAACATGTCCCGTGTATATTAAACCATCAGGGGAACTCACTCTCCTCACCTATACTGTTCACCTGGTAACATGTCCCGTGTATATTAAACCATCAGGGGAACACACTCTCTTCACATATACTGTTCACCTGGTAACATGTCCCGTGAGTGTTAAACAATCAGCGGGACACACTCTCCTCACTTATACTGTTCACCTGGTAACATGTCTCGGGTATATTAAACCATCTGGGGAACACACTCTCCTCACTTATACTGTTCACCTGGTAACATGTCCCGTGTATATTTAACAATCAGGGGAACACACTCTCCTCACTTATACTGTTCACCTGGTAACATGTCCCGTGTATATTAAACCATCAGGGGAACACATTCTCCTCACTGATACTGTTCACCTGCTAACATGTCCCGTGTATATTAAACCATCTGGGGAACACACTCTCCTCACTTATACAGTTCACCTGGTAACATGTCTCACGTATATTAAGCAATCAGGGGAACAGGCTCTCTTCACTTATACTGTTCACCTGGTAACATGTCCCATGTATATTAAACCATCAGGGGAACACACTCTCTTCACATATACTGTTCACCTGGTAACATGTCCCGTGAGTGTTAAACAATCAGCGGGACACACTCTCCTGACTTATACTGTTCACCTGGTAACATGTCCCGTGTATATTAAACCATCAGGGGAACTCACTCTCCTCACCTATACTGTTCACCTGGTAACATGTCCCGTGTATATTAAACCATCATGGGTAAGCCCTCTCCTCACTTATACTGTTCACCTGGTAACATGTCCCGTGTATATTATACCATCAGGGGAACACACTCTCCTCACTTATACTGTTCACCTGGTAACATGTCCCGTGTATATTAAATCATCAGGGGAACACACTCTCCTCACCTATACTGTTCACCTGGTAACATGTCCCGTGTATATTAAACCATCAGGGGAACTCACTCTCTTCACCTATACTGTTCACCTGGTAACATGTCCCGTGTATATTAAACCATCAGGGGAACTCACTCTCTTCACCTATACTGTTCACCTGGTAACATGTCCCGTGTATATTAAACCATCAGGGGAACTCACTCTCCTCACCTATACTGTTCACCTGGTAACATGTACCGTGTATATTAAACCATCATGGGTAAGCCCTCCCCTCACTTATACTTTTCAACTGGTAACATGTCCCGTGTATATTATACCATCAGGGGAACACACTCTCCTCACTTATACTGTTCATCTGGTAACATGTCCCGTGTATATTAAACCATCAGGGGAACACACTCTCCTCACTTATACTGTTCACCGGTTGACATGTCCTTTTTGTATTAAACCATCAGGGGAACTCACTCTCCTCACTTACACTGTTCACCTGGTAACATGTCCTGTTTGTATTAAACCATCAGGGGAACTCGCTCTCCTCACTTACACTGTTTACCTGGTAACCTGTCCCGTGTGTATTAAACCATCAGGGGAACACACTCTCTTCACTTATACTGTTCACCTGCTAACATGTCCCGTGTATATTGAACCATCAGGGGAATACAGTCTCATCACTTATACTGTTCACCTGGTAACATGCCCCGTGTATATTAAACCATCAGGGGAACACACTCTCCTCACTTATACTGTTCACCTGGTAACATGTCCCGCGTATATTAAACCATCAGGGGAAAGCCCTCACCTCACTTATTCTGTTCACCTGGTAATAAGTCCCGTGTATATTAAACCATCAGGGGAACACACTCTCCTCACTTATACTGTTCACCTGGTAACATGTCCCGTGTGTATTAAACCATCAGGGGAAAGCCCTCACCTCACTTATTCTGTTCACCTGGTAATAAGTCCCGTGTATATTAAACCATCAGGGGAACACACTCTCCTCACTTATACTGTTCACCTGGTAACATGTCCCGTGTATATTTAACAATCAGGGGAACACACTCTCCTCACTTATACTGTTCACCTGGTAACATGTCCCGTGCATATTAAACCATCAGGGGAACACATTCTCCTCACTGATACTGTTCACCTGCTAACATGTCCCGTGTATATTAAACCATCTGGGGAACACACTCTCCTCACTTATACAGTTCACCTGGTAACATGTCTCACGTATATTAAGCAATCAGGGGAACAGGCTCTCTTCACTTATACTGTTCACCTGGTAACATGTCCCATGTATATTAAACCATCAGGGGAACACACTCTCTTCACATATACTGTTCACCTGGTAACATGTCCCGTGAGTGTTAAACAATCAGCGGGACACACTCTCCTGACTTATACTGTTCACCTGGTAACATGTCCCGTGTATATTAAACCATCAGGGGAACTCACTCTCCTCACCTATACTGTTCACCTGGTAACATGTCCCGTGTATATTAAACCATCAGGGGAACACACTCTCTTCACATATACTGTTCACCTGGTAACATGTCCCGTGAGTGTTAAACAATCAGCGGGACACACTCTCCTCACTTATACTGTTCACCTGGTAACATGTCTCGGGTATATTAAACCATCTGGGGAACACACTCTCCTCACTTATACTGTTCACCTGGTAACATGTCCCGTGTATATTTAACAATCAGGGGAACACACTCTCCTCACTTATACTGTTCACCTGGTAACATGTCCCGTGTATATTAAACCATCAGGGGAACACATTCTCCTCACTGATACTGTTCACCTGCTAACATGTCCCGTGTATATTAAACCATCTGGGGAACACACTCTCCTCACTTATACTGTTCACCTGGTAACATGTCCCATGTATATTAAACCATCAGGGGAACACACTCTCTTCACATATACTGTTCACCTGGTAACATGTCCCGTGAGTGTTAAACAATCAGCGGGACACACTCTCCTGACTTATACTGTTCACCTGGTAACATGTCCCGTGTATATTAAACCATCAGGGGAACTCACTCTCCTCACCTATACTGTTCACCTGGTAACATGTCCCGTGTATATTAAACCATCATGGGTAAGCCCTCTCCTCACTTATACTGTTCACCTGGTAACATGTCCCGTGTATATTATACCATCAGGGGAACACACTCTCCTCACTTATACTGTTCACCTGGTAACATGTCCCGTGTATATTAAACCATCAGGGGAACACACTCTCCTCACCTATACTGTTCACCTGGTAACATGTCCCGTGTATATTAAACCATCAGGGGAACTCACTCTCTTCACCTATACTGTTCACCTGGTAACATGTCCCGTGTATATTAAACCATCAGGGGAACTCACTCTCTTCACCTATACTGTTCACCTGGTAACATGTCCCGTGTATATTAAACCATCAGGGGAACTCACTCTCCTCACCTATACTGTTCACCTGGTAACATGTACCGTGTATATTAAACCATCATGGGTAAGCCCTCCCCTCACTTATACTTTTCAACTGGTAACATGTCCCGTGTATATTATACCATCAGGGGAACACACTCTCCTCACTTATACTGTTCATCTGGTAACATGTCCCGTGTATATTAAACCATCAGGGGAACACACTCTCCTCACTTATACTATTCACCGGTTGACATGTCCTTTTTGTATTAAACCATCAGGGGAACTCACTCTCCTCACTTACACTGTTCACCTGGTAACATGTCCTGTTTGTATTAAACCATCAGGGGAACTCGCTCTCCTCACTTACACTGTTTACCTGGTAACCTGTCCCGTGTGTATTAAACCATCAGGGGAACACACTCTCTTCACTTATCCTCTTCACCTGGCAACATGTCCCGTGTATATTAAACCATCAGGGGAACACACTCTCCTCACTTCTACTGTTCACCTGGTAACATGTCCCCTGCCTGTTAAACCATCAGGGGAACACAGTCTCCTCACTTATACTGTTCATCTGGTAACATGTCCCGTGTATATTAAACCATCAGGGGAACACACTCTCCTCACTTATACTGTTCACCTGGTGACACGTCCCGTCAGTATTAAACAATCATTAGATCACACTCTCCTCACTTATACTGTTCACCTGGTAACATGTCCCATGTATATTAAACCATCAGGGGAACACACTCTCCTCACTTATACTGTTCTCCTGGTAACATGTCCCGTGTATATTATACCATCATGGGTAAGCCCTCTCCTCACTTATACTTTTCACCTGGTAACATGTCCCGTGTATATTATACCATCAGGGGAACACACTCTCCTCACTTATACTGTTCACCTGGTAACATGTCCCGTGTATATTAAACCATCAGGGGAACACACTCTCCTCACTTATACTGTTCACCTGTTGACATGTCCTGTTTGTATTAAACCATCAGGGGAACTCACTCTCCTCACTTACACTGTTCACCTGGTAACATGTCCTGTTTGTATTAAACCATCAGGGGAACTCACTCTCCTCACTTCCACTGTTTACCTGGTAACCTGTCCCGTGTGTATTAAACCATCAGGGGAACACACTCTCTTCACTTATACTCTTCACCTGGCAACATGTCCCGTGTATATTAAACCATCAGGGGAACACACTCT